>NW_027227456.1:0-64329 GCF_037783145.1 Equus przewalskii | reverse complement strand
CATGCCAGGCAGGTGTTTCCGGAGTGTCTGCAGAGTGGTTCTGGCGTAGCCGGCAGGTGATTCTGGCGTGTCCAGCAGGTGGTTCTGGGGAGTTGATGGTGTGTTCCGCATCTCGGCAGGTGGTACCGGCGTGTCCGGATCATGGTTCCGGCAAGTCTGAGAGGTGGTTCCGGCTTGCCCTAGAGGTGATTCCGGAGTGTTCGCCAAGTGGTTCTGGCATAGCCGGCAGGTCATTTTGCATGTCCGGCGGTGGTTCCAGCGAGTCGAGCCGGTGGTTCCGGCGTGTCCCAGCAGGTGTTTCCGGTCTGTCGGGCAGGTGGTTCTGACGTGTCCGGCACGAGGTTCTGGCACGTCTGAGAGTTGGTTCCGGCATGCCCGACAGGTGATTCCGGAGTGTCCGCCACGTGGTTCTGGCGTACCCGGCAGGTGATTTTGGCGTGTCTGGCAGGTGGTTCTGGGGAGTGGATCAGGCACTTCCGGCATTCTCGGAAGGTGCTTCCGCTGTCTCCGGCATGTGGTTGTGGCACCTCTGAGAGGTGGTTCCAGCATGCCCGGCAGGTGATTCCGGAGTGTCCGACAAGTGGTTGTAGCGTAGCCGGGTGGTGATTCTGGCGTGTCCGGCAGATGGTTCTGGCGAGTCAAGCAGGTGGTTCCGGCATGTCCGGCAGGTGGTTCCGTCTGTCCTGGAGGTGGTTCCGGAGTGTCTGCCGAGCGGTTCTGGCATAGCCGGCAGGTGATTTTGGCGTGTCCAGCAGGTGGTTCTGGGGAGTGGAGCAGGTGTTTCCGGCATACTCGGCAGGTGGTTCCGGCGTGTCCGGCAAATGGTTCTGGCACGTCTGAGAGGTGGTTCCGGCATGCCTGGCAGGTGACTGCAGAGTGTATGGCATGTGGTTCTGGCACCTCTGAGACGTGGATCCGGAATGCCTGGCATGTGATTCCGGAGTGTCTGCCGAGTGGTTCTGGCGTAGCCGGCAGGTGATTTTGGCGTGTCCCGCAGGTGGTTCAGGCGACTTCAGCAGGTGGTTCCGACGTGCTAGGCAGGTTCTTCCGGCGTCTCCGGCACGTGCTTCTGGCACTTCTGAGAGGTGGTTCCGGTCTTACGGGGAGGGGTATCCGGTGTGTCCGGCACGTTGTTCCGGCACGTCTGAGAGGTGGTTCTATGATGCCCGGCACGTGATTCCAGAGAGTCCACAAAGTGGTTTTGGCATAGCCGGAAGGTGATTTTGGCATGTCCGGCAGGTGGTTCAGACGAGTTGAGCAGGTGGTTCCGGCGTGCTCGGCAGGTGCTTCCGGAGTGCTCGCCAAGTGGTTCTGGCGTAGCCGGCAGGTGATGTTGGCGTGACCGGCAGGTGGTTCCAGCAAGCCCGGCAGGTGATTCCGGAGTGTCTGCCGAGTGGTTCTGGCGTACCCGGCAGGTGATTTTGGCGTGTCCAGCAGGTGGTTTTGGCGAGTCGAGCCACTGGTTCCGGCATGTCCGGCAGGTGGTTCCGGCATGTCCGGCAGGCGGTTCCGGCTTGTCCAGCACGTGGTTACAGCATGCCCGGCAGGTGATTCCGGAGTGTCCGGCATGTGGTTCTGGCACCTCTGAGAGGTGGTTCCGGCATGCCCGGCAGGTGATTCCGGAGTGTCCGGCATTTGGTTCTGGCACCTCTGAGAGGTCGTTCCGGAATGCCTGGCATGTGATTCCGGAGCGTCTGCCGAGTGGTTCTGGCGTAGCCGGCAGTTGATTTTGGCGTGTCCACTAGGTGGTTCTGGGGAGTGGATCAGCTGGTTCCGGCATACTTGGCAGGTGCTCCCTGCGTGTCCAGAACATGGTTCTGGCATGTCTGAGAGTTGGTTCCGGCACGCCCGACAGGTGATTCCGGAGCGTCCGCCAAGTGTTTCTGGCGTACCAGGCAGCTCATTTTGGCATGTCTGACAGGTGTATCTTGCGAGTCGAGCAGGTGGCTCAGGCATGCTCAGCTGGTGCTTCCGGCGTCTCTGGCACGTGGTTCTGGTGTGTCTGAGAGCTGGTTCTGGCATGTCCGGCAGATGATTCCGGAGTGTCCACCAAGTGGTTCTGGTATACCTGGCAGGTGATTTTGGCGTGTCAGGAAGTTGGTTCCGGCTAGTTGAGCAGGTGGATCAGGCGTGCTCGCAAGGGGGTTCAGGCAGGTCTGGCAGGTGGTTTTGGTCTTTTCGGGGAGTGGTTCCGGCATCTCAGGCACATGGTTCTGGCACGTCTGAGAAGTGGTTCCGGCCGGCCCGACAGGTGTTTCCATGGTGTCCGCCAAGTGGTTCTGGCATAGCTGGCAGGTGATGTTGGCGTGACCGGCAGGTGGTTCCAGAAAGCCCGGCAGGCGATTCCGAAGAGTTCACCAAATGGTTGTGGCGTAGCCGGCAGGTGATTTTGGCGTGTCCAGCGGGTGGTTTTGGCGAGTCGAGCAGGTGGTTCTGGCGTGCTCGGCAGCTGCTTCCGGTGTCATTGACATGAGGTTCCGGCATGTCTGAGAGGTGATTCCGCCATGCCCGGCAGGTGGTTCCGGAGTGTCTGCCGAGTGGTTCTGGAGCCAGCTCGGGAGGTGATTCCGAAGAGTTCACCAAATGGTTGTGGCGTAGCCGGCAGGTGATTTTGGCGTGTCAGGACGGCGGTTCCGGCTAGTTGAGCAGGTGGATCAGGCGTGCTCGCCAGGGGGTTCAAGCGGGTCTGGCAGGTGGTTTCGGTCTGTTCGGGCAGTGGTTCCAGCATCTCAGGCACATGGTTCTGGCACGTCTGAGAGGTGGTTCCGGCACGCCCGACAGGTGATTCCGGAGCGTCCGCCAAGTGTTTCTGGCGTACCCTGCAGGTGATTTTGGCATGTCCGACAGGTGTTTCTTGCGAGTCGAGCAGGTGGCTCAGGCATGCTCAGCTGGTGCTTCCGGCGTCTCTGGCACGTGGTTCTGGTGTGTCTGAGAGCTGGTTCTGGCATGTCCGGCAGATGATTCCGGAGTGTCCACCAAGTGGTTCTGGTATAAATGGCAGGTGATTTTGGCGTGTCAGGAAGGTGGTTCCGGCTAGCTGAGCAGGTGGATCAGGCGTGCTCGCCAGGGGATTCAGGCGGGTCTGGCAGGTGGTTTCGGTCTGTTCGGGGAGTGGTTCCGGCATCTCAGGCACATGGTTCTGGCACGTCTGAGAGGTGGTTCCGGCCGGCCGGAGAGGTGTTTCCGGAGTGTCCGCCAAGTGGTTCTGGCGTAGCTGAAAGGTGATGTTGGCGTGACCGGAAGGTGGTTCCAGCCAGCCCGGCAGGTGATTCCGGAGTGTCTGCCGAGTGGTTCTGGCGTAGCCGGCAGGTGATTTTGGCGTGTCCAGCAGGTGGTTCCGGCGAGCTCGGCGGGTGGTACCAGTGTGTCCGGAACATGGTTCTGGCACGTGTGAGAGATGGTTCCGGCATGCCAGGCAGGTGATTCCGGAGTGTCCGCCACGTGGTTCTTGCATACCCGGCAGGTGATTTTGGCGTGTCTGGCAGGTATTTCTTGCAAGTCGAGCATTTGGCTCAGGGATGATCAGCAGGTGCTTCCGGCGTGTCTGGCACGTGGTTCTGGTGTGTCTGAGGGCTGGTTCTGGCATGTCCGGCAGATGATTCCGTAGTGTCCACCCAGTGGTTGTGGCATTCCCGGAAGGTGATTTTGGCGTGTCAGATAGGTGGTTCCGGCGCGTCGAGTAGGTGGTTCCGGCGTGCTCGGCAGGTTGTTCAGGCGTGTCTGGCAGGTGGTTTCGGTCTGTTCGGGTTGTGGTTCCGGCATCTCAGGCACATGGTTCTGGCACGTCTGATAGGTGGTTCCGGCCGGCCCGACAGGTGTTTCCATGGTGTCCGCCAAGTGGTTCTGGCATAGCTGGCAGGTGATGTTGGCGTTACCGGCAGGTGGTTCCAGCCAGCCCGGCAGGTGATTCCAAAGTGTTACCAAATGGTTGTGGCGTAGCCGGCAGGTGATTTTGACGTGTCCAGCAGGTGGTTCTGGCGTGCTCGGCAGGAGATTCCGCTGTCATTGGCATGTGGTTCCGGCATGTCTGAGAGGTGGTTCCGCCGTGCCCGGCAGGTGATTTCAGAGTGTTCGCCAAGTGGTTCTGGCGTAGCCGGCAGGTGATTTGCATGTCCGGAAATGGTTCCGGCGAGTGGAGCCGGTGGTTCCGGCATTTCCGGCAGGTGGTTCCGGTCTGTCCAGCAGGTGGTTCTGGTGTGTCCGGCACGAGGTTCTGGCACGTCTGAGAGGTTGTGTCGCCATGCACTTCACGTGATTCCGGCTTGTCCGCCAAGTGGTTCTGGTGTAGCGGGCAGGTGATTTTGGTGTGTCCGGCAGGTGGGACCGGTGAGTCAAGCAGGTGGTTCCGGCGAGTGTTTCCTGTGTTTCCGGTCTGTCCGGGAGATGGTTCCGGCCTTTCCAGCACGTGCTTCTGGCACTTCTGAGAGGTTCTGCTTTCATGCCCGGCAGGTGATTCTGGAGTGTCCGCCAAGTGGTTTTGGCGTATCCAGCATATGATTTTGGCCTGTGAGGCAGGTGGTTCCGGCATGTCCAGCAGGTTGTTCCGGCGAGCTCGTCAGGTGCTTCCGGTCTCTCTGGCACGTGGTTGTGGCACGTCTGAGAGATGGTTCCGGGATGCCAGGCAGGTGATTCCGGAGTGTCCGGCATGTGGTTCTGGCACCTCTGAGAGGTGGTTCCGGAATGCCTGGCATGTTATTCCGGAGTGTCTGCCGAGTGCTTCTGGCGTAGCCGGCAGTTGATTTTGGCGTGTCCACTAGGTGGTTCTGGGGAGTGGATCAGGAGGTTCCGGCATACTCGGCAGGTGGTACCGGCGTGTGCAGAACATGGTTATGGCAAGTCTGAGAGGTGGTTCTGGCATGCCCGACAGGTGATTCCGGAGTGTCCGCCAAGTGTTTCTGGCGTACCCGGCAGGTGGTTTTGGCATGTCGGACAGGTGTTTCCTGCGAGTCGAGCAGGTGGCTCAGGCATGCTCTGCTGGTGCTTCCGGCGTCTCTGGCACGTGGTTCTGGTGTGTCTGAGAGCTGGTTCTGGCATGTCCGGCAAATGATTCCGGAGTGTCCACCAAGTAGTTCTTGTATACCTGGCAGGTGATTTTGGCGTGTCAGGAAGGTGGTTCCGGCTAGTTGAGCAGGTGTTTCCGGAGTGTCCGCCAAGTGGTTCTGGCGTAGCTGAAAGGTGATGTTGGCGTGACCGGCAGGTGGTTCCAGCCAGCCCGGCAGGTGATTCCGGAGTGTCTGCCGCGTGGTTCTGGGGTAGCCGGCAGGTGATTTTGGCGTGTCCAGCAGGTGGTTCTGGGGAGTGGATCAGGTGGTTCCGGCATACTCGGCAGGTGGTACCGGCGAGTCCGGAACATGGTTCTGGCAAGTCTGAGAGGTGGTTCTGGCATGCCCGACAGCTGATTCCGGAGTGTTTGCCAAGTGGTTCTGGCGTAGCCGGCAGGTGATTTTGCATGTCCGACAATGGTTCCGGCGAGTCGAGACGGTGGTTCCGGCATGTCCGGCAGGTGATTCCGGCATGCCCGGAAGGTGATACCGGAGTGTCCGGCATTTGGTTCTGGCACCTCTGAGAGGTGGTTCCGGAATGCCTGGCATGCGATTCCGGAGTGTCTGCAGAGTGGTTCTGGCGTGTCCAGCAGCTGGTTCCGGCGAGCTCGGCAGGTGGTTCCGGCATGTCCGGAACATGGTTCTGGCACGTCTGAGAGATGGTTCCGGCATGCCCGACAGGTGATTCCGGAGTGTTCGCCAAGTGGTTCTGGCGTAGCCGGCAGGTCATTTTGCATGTCCGGCGGTGGTTCTGGCGAGTCGAGCCGGTGGTTCCGGCGTGTCCAGCAGGTGTTTCCGGTCTGTCCGGCAGGTGGTTCTGCCGTGACCGGCACGAGGTTCTGGCACGTCTGAGAGTTGGTTCCGGCATGCCCTGCAGGTGATTCCGGAGTGTCCGGCATGTGGTTCTGGCACCTCTGAGAGATGGTTCCGGCATGCCCGGCAGGTGATACCGGAGTGTCCGGCATTTGCTTCTGGCACCTCTGAGAGGTGGTTCCGGAATGCCTGGCATGTGATTCCGGAGCGTCTGCCGAGTGGTTCTGGCGTAGCCGGCAGTTGATTTTGGCGTGTCCACTAGGTGGTTCTGGGGAGTGGATCAGCTGGTTCTGGCAAACCCGGCAGGTGATTTTGGCATGTCCGACAGGTGTTTCTTGCGAGTCGAGCAGGTGGCTCAGGCATGCTCAGCTGGTGCTTCCGGCGTCTCTGGCACGTGGTTCTGGTGTGTCTGAGAGCTGGTTCTGGCATGTCCGGCAGACGATTCCGGAGTGTCCACCAAGTGGTTCTGGTAGACCTGGCAGGTGATTTTGGCGTGTCAGGAAGGTGGTTCCGGCTAGTTGAGCAGGTGGATCAGGCGTGCTCGCCAGGGGGTTCAGGCGGGTCTGGCAGGTGGTTTCGGTCTGTTCGGGGAGTGGTTCCGTCATCTCAGGCACCTGGTTCTGGCACGTCTGAGAGGTGGTTCCGGCCGGCCCGACAGTTGTTTCCGGAGTGTCCGCCAAGTGGTTCTGGGGTAGCTGAAAGGTCATGTTGGCATGACCGGCAGGTGGTTCCAGGCAGCCCGGCAGGTGATTCCGGAGTGTCTGCCGAGTGGTTCTGGCGTAGCCGGCAGGTGATTTTGGCGTGTCCAGCAGGTGGTTCCGGCGAGCTCGGCAGGTGGTACCGGCGTGTCCGGAACATGGTTCTGGCACGTCTGAGAGATGGTTCCGGCATGCCCGGCAGGTGATTCCGGAGTGTCCGGCATGTGGTTCTGGCACCTCTGAGAGGTGGTTCCGGCATGCCCGGCAGGTGGTTCCAGAGTGTCTGCCGAGTGGTTCTGGCGTAGTCGGCATGTGATTCTGGCGTGTCCAGCAGGTGGTTCTGGGGAGTGGATCAGGAGGTTCCGGCATACTCGGCAGGTCGTACCGGCGTGTCCGGAACATGGTTCTGGCAAGTCTGAGAGGTGGTTCTGGCATGCCCGACAGCTGATTCCGGAGTGTTCGCCTAGTGGTTCTGGCGTAGCCGGCAGGTCATTTTGCATGTCCGGTGGTGGTTCCGGCGAGTCGTACCGGTGGTTCCGGCGTGTCCAGCAGGTGTTTCCGGTCTGTCCGGCAGGTGGTTCTGGCGTGACCGGCACGAGGTTCTGGCACGTCTGAGAGTTGGTTCCGGCATGCCCGACAGGTGATTCCGGAGAGTCCGCCACGTGGTTCTGGCATACCCGGCAGGTGATTTTGGCGTGTCTGGCAGGTGTTTCTGGCAAGTCGAGAGTTTGGCTCAGGCATGCTCAGCAGGTGCTTCCGGCGTGTCTGGCACGCGGTTCTGGTGTGTCTGAGAGCTGGTTCTGGCATGTCCGGCAGATGATTCTGGAGTGTCCACCAAGTGGTTGTGGCATACCCGGCAGGTGATTTTAGCGTGTCAGGTAGGTGGTTCCAGCGAGTCGAGTAGGCGGTTCCGGCGTGCTCGGCAGGTGGTTCAGGCGGGTCTGGCAGGTGGTTTCGGTCTGTTCGGGGTGTGGTTCCGGCATCTCAGGCACATGGTTCCGGCACGTCTGATAGGTGGTTCCGGCCGGCCCGACAGGTGTTTCCATGGTGTCCGCCAGGTGGTTCTGGCATAGCTGGCAGGTGATGTTGGTGTGACCGGCAGGTTGTTCCAGCCAGCCCGGCAGGTGATTCCGAAGAGTTCACCAAATGGTTGTGGCGTAGCCGGCAGGTGATTTTGGCGTGTCCAGCAGGTGGTTTTGGCGAGTCGAGCAGGTGGTTCTGGCGTGCTCGGCAGGTGCTTCCGGTGTCATTGGCATGTGGTTCCGGCATGTCTGAGAGGTGGTTCCGCCATGCCCGGCAGGTGATTCCGGAGTGTTCGCCATGTGGTTCTGGCGTAGCCATCAGGTGATATTGCATGGACGACAATGGTTCCGGCGAGTCGAGCCGGTGCTTCCGGCATGTCCGGCAGGTGATTCCGGCATGTCCAGCAGGTGGTTCCGGCATGCCCGGCAGGTGATTCCGGAGTGTCCGGCATGTGGTTCTGGCACCTCTGAGAGGTGGTTCCAGCATGCCCGGCAGGTGATACCGGAGTCTCCGGCATTTGGTTCTGGCACCTCTGAGAGGTGGTTCCGGAATGCCTGGCATGTGATTCCGGAGTGTCTGCCGAGTGCTTCTGGCGTAACCGGCAGTTGATTTTGGCGTGTCCACTAGGTGGTTCTGGGGAGTGGATCAGCTGGTTCCGGCTTACTCGGCAGGTAGTACCGGCGTGTCCAGAACATGGTTCTGGCAAGTCTGAGAGGTGGTTCCGGCACGCCCGACAGGTGATTCCGGAGCGTCCGCCAAGTGTTTCTGGCGTACCCTGCAGGTGATTTTGGCATGTCCGACAGGTGTTTCTTGCGAGTCGAGCAGGTGGCTCAGGCATGCTCAGCTGGTGCTTCCGGCGTCTCTGGCATGTGGTTCTGGTGTGTCTGAGAGCTGGTTCTGGCATGTCCGGCAGACGATTCCGGAGTGTCCACCAAGTGGTTCTGGTATACCTGGCACGTGATTTTGGTGTGTCAGGAAGGTGGTTCCGGCTAGCTGAGCAGGTGGATCAGGCGTGCTCGCCAGGGGATTCAGGCGGGTCTGGCAGGTGGTTTTGGTCTGTTCGGGGAGTGGTTCCGGCATCTCAGGCACATGGTTCTGGCACGTCTGAGAGGTGGTTCCGGCAGGCCCGACAGGTGTTTCCGGAGTGTCCGCCAAGTGGTTCTGGCGTAGCTGGAAGGTGACGTTGGCGTGACAGGCAGGTGGTTCCAGGCAGCCCGGCAGGTGATTCCGGAGTGTCTGCCGAGTGGTTCTGGCGTAGCCCGCAGGTGATTTTGGCGTGTCCGGCAGGTGGTATCGCCGTGCTCGGCAGGTGGTTCACGCATGGCCGTCACGTGGTTCCAGTCTGTCCAGGACGTGTTTCCAGCTCCTCCGGCAGGTGGTTCTGGTACGTCTGAGAGGTGGTTCCGCCATGGCTGGGAGGTGACCCCGGACCGTCCCCCAGGTGGTTCTGGCATAGCCAGCAGTTGATATTGGCCTGTCCGGCAGGTGGTTCCAGCGAGTCGAACAGGTGGCTCCGGCGTTCTTGGCAGGTGGTTCTGGTCTGTCCGGTAGGTGTTTCCGGCGTCTCTGGCACATGCTTCCGGCATGTCTGAGAGGTGGTTCCGGCATGCGCGGCAGGTGATTCCGTAGTGTCCGCCAGGTGGTTCTGGCATACCCGGCAGGTGATTTTGGCGTGTCCGGCAGGTGTTTCTGGCGAGTCGAGCAGGTGGCTCCGGCATGCTCGGCAGGTGCTTCCGGCGTCTCCGGCACTTGGTTCTGGTGTGTCTGAGAGCTGGTTCCGGCATGTCCGGCAGATGATTCCGGAGTGTCCGCCAAGTGGTTCTGGCATACCCAGCAGGTGATTTTGGCGTGTCAGGGAGGTGGTACCGGTGAGTCGAGCAGGTGGTTCCGGCGTGCTCATCAGGTTGTTCAGGCGGTCCTGGCAGGTGGTATCCGTCTGTTCGGGGTGTGGTTCCAGCATCTCATGAACATGTTTCTGGCACGTCTGAGATGTGGTTCCAGCCGGCCCGACAGGTGTTTCCGCAGTGTCCGCCAAGCGGTTCTGGCGTAGTTGTCAGGTGATTTTGGCATGACCGGCAGGTGGTTCCAGCAAGCCTCTCAGGTGATTCCAAAGTCTTCACCAACTGGTTGTGGCGTAGCCGGCAGGTGATTTTTGCCTGATCGGAAGGTGGTTCTGGCAAGTCGAGCAGGTGGTTCCGGCGTGCTCGGCTGGTGCTTCCGGGGTCATTGGCGCGGGGTTCTGGCATGTCTGAGAGGTGGTTCCTGCATGCCCGGCAAGTGATTCCGGAGTGTTCGCCATGTGGTTCTGGCATAGTCGGCAGGTGATTTTCGCATGTCCGGCAGGTGGTTCAGGCGAGTTGAGCAGGTGGTTCCAACGTGCTTGGCAGGTGCTTCCGGCGTCTCCGGCACGTGTTTCTGGCACATCTGTCAGGTGGTTCCGGCATGCACGAAAGGTGATTCCGGTCTGTCCTGTAGGTGGTTCCAGCCTGCACAGCATGCGGTTCTGGTACGTCTCAGAGGTGGTTGCGCATGCCCAACAGGTGATTCCGGACTGTCCGCCACATGGTTCTGGCACGTCTGAGAGGTGGTTCCGGCATGCCCGGCAGGTCATCCCAGAGAGTCCTCCAAGTGGTTCTGGCATAACACGCAGGTGATTTTGGCGTGTCTGGCAGGTTGTTCCGTTGTGCTTGGCCGGCAGGTGGTTCCAGACTGTCCAGGACGTGTTTCCAGCTTCTCCGGCAGGTGGTTCTGGTACGTCTGAGAGGTGGTTCCTCCATGGCGGGCAGGTGATTCCGGACCGTCCCCCAGGTGGTTCTGGCATAGCCAGCAGTTAATATTGGCCTGTCCGGCAGGTGGTTCCAGCGAGTCGAACAGGTGGCTCCGGCGTGCTCGGCAGGTGGTTCCGGTCTGTCCGGTAGGTGATTCCGGCGTGTCCGGCACGTGCTTCCGGCACGTCTGAGAGGTGGTTCCGGCATGCGCGACAGGTGATTTCGGAGTGTCCGCCAGGTGGTTCTGGCGTACCCGGCAGGTGATTTTGGCGTGTCCGGCAGGTGTTTCTGGCGAGTCGAGCAGGTGGCTCCGGCATACTCGCCAGGTGCTTCCGGCGTCTCCGGCACGTGGTTCTGGTGTGTCTGAGAGCTGGTTCCGGCATGTCCGGCAGATGATTCCGGAGTGTCCGCCAAGTGGTTCTGGCATACCCGGCTGGTGATTTGGGCATGTCAGGTAGGTGGTTCCGGCGAGTCGAGCAGGTGGCTCCGGCGTGCTCGGCAGGTTGTTCAGACGGGTCTGGCAGGTGTTTTCCGTCTGTTCGGGGTGTGGTTCCAGCATCTCATGCACATGGTTCTGGCACGTCTGAGATGTGGTTCCGGCCGGCCCGACAGGTGTTTCCACAGTGTCCGCCAAGTGGTACTGGGGTAGTGGGCTGGTGATTTTGGCATGACCGGCAGGTGGTTCCAGCAAGCCCGGCAGGTGATTCCGAAGTGTTCCCCAACTGGTTGTGGCGTAGCCGGCAGGTGACATTGGCGTGTCCGGCAGGTGGTTCTGGCGAGTCAAGCAGGTGGTTCCGGCGTGCTCGGCAGGTGGTTCCGGGGTCATTGGCACGTGGTTCTGGCATATCTGAGAGGTGGTTCCGGCATGCCCGGCAGGTGATTCCGGAGTGTTCGCCAAGTGTTTCCGGCATAGCCGGCAGGTGATTTTGCATGTCCAGCGGTCGTTCTGGCGGGTCGAGCCGGTGGTTCCGGCGTGTCCGGCAGGTGGTTCCTGTCTGTCCGGCAGGTGGTTCTGTGGTGTCCGGCACGAGGTTCAGTCTGAGAGACTGTGCCGGCATGCCCCTCACGTGATTCCGGCTTGTCCCCGAAGTGGTGCTGGTGTAGCGGGCAGGTGATTTTGGCATGACCGGCAGGTGGTTCCAGCAAGCCCGGCAGGTGATTCCGAAGTGTTCCCCAACTGGTTGTGGAGTAGCCGGCAGGTGATTTTTGCGTGTCCGGCAGGTGGTTCAGGCGGTTCTGGCAGGTGGTATCCGTCTGTTCGGGGTGTGGTTCCAGCATCTCATGAACACGTTTCTGGCATGTCTCAGATGTGGTTCCAGCCGGCCCGACAGGTGTTTCCGAAGTGTCCGCCAAGCGGTTCTGGCGTAGTTGGCAGGTGATTTTGGCATGACCGGCAGGTGGTTCCAGCAAGCCTGGCAGGTGATTCCAGTGTTCCCCAACTGGTTGTGGCGTAGCCGGCAGGTGATTTTTGCGTGATCGGCAGGTGGTTCTGGCGAGTCGAGCAGGTGGTTCCGGCGTGCTCGGCTGGTGCTTCCGGGGTCATTGGCACGGGGTTCTGGCATGTCTGAGAGGTGGTTCCTGCATGCCCGGCAAGTGATTCCGGAGTGTTCGCCAAGTGGTTCTGGCATAGTCGGCAGGTGATTTTGGCATGTCCGGCAGGTGGTTCAGGCGAGTTGAGCAGGTGGTTCCAACGTGCTTGGCAGGTGCTTCCGGCATCTCCGGCACGTGTTTCTGGCACATCTGACAGGTGGTTCCGGCATGCCCGAAAGGTGATTCCGGTCTGTCCGGTAGGTGGTTCCAGCCTGCACGGCATGTGGTTCTGGTACGTCTCAGAGGTGGTTGCGCATGCCCAACAGGTGATTCCAGACTGTCCGCCACATGGTTCTGGCACGTCTGAGAGGTGGTTCCGGCATGCCCGGCAGGTCATCCCAGAGAGTCCTCCAAGTGGTTCTGGCATAACACGCAGGTGATTTTGGCGTGTCTGGCAGGATGTTCCGTTGTGCTTGGCAGTTGGTTCAGGCTTGGCCGGCAGGTGGTTCCAGACTGTCCAGGACGTGTTTCCAGCTTCTCCGGCAGGTGGTTCTGGTACGTGTGAGAGGTGGTTCCGCCATGGCTGGCAGGTGATTCCGGACCGTCCCCCAGGTGGTTCTGGCATAGCCAGCAGTTGATATTGGCCTGTCCGGCAGGTGGTTCCAGCGAGTCGAACAGGTGGCTCCGGCGTGCTCGGCAGGTGGTTCCGGTCTGTCCGGTAGGTGATTCCGGCGTGTCCGGCACGTCCTTCCGGCACGTCTGAGAGGTGGTTCCGGCATGCGCGACAGGTGATTTCGGAGTGTCCGCCAGGTGGTTCTGGCCTACCCGGCAGGTGATTTTGGCATGTCCGGCAGGTGTTTCTGGCGAGTCGAGCAGGTGGCTCCGGCATTCTCGGCAGGTGCTTCCGGCGTCTCCGGCACGTGGTTCTGGTGTGTCTGAGAGCTGGTTCCGGCATGTCCGACAGGTGAGTCCGGAGTGTCCGCCAAGTGGTTCTGGCATACCCGGCTGGTGATTTTGTCATGTCAGGTAGGTGGTTCCGGCGAGGCGAGCAGGTGGCTCCGGCGTGCTCGGCAGGTTGTTCAGACGGGTCTGGCAGGTGTTTTCCGTCTGTTCGGGGTGTGGTTCCAGCATCTCATGCACATGGTTCTGGCACGTCTGAGATGTGGTTCCGGCCGGCCCGACAGGTGTTTCCGCAGTGTCCGCCAAGCCGTTCTGGCGTAGTTGGCAGGTGATTTTGGCATGACCGGAAGGTGGTTCCGCCGTGCTCGGCAGGTGGTTCAGGCATGGCCGTCACGTGGTTCCAGTCTGTCCAGGACGTGTTTCCAGCTTCTCCGGCAGGTGGTTCTGGTACGTCTGAGAGGTGGTTCCGCCATGGCTGGCAGGTGATCCCGGACTGTCCCCCAGGTGGTTCTGGCATAGCCAGCAGTTGATATTGGCCTGTCCGGCAGGTGGTTCCAGCGAGTCGAACAGGTGGCTCCGGCGTTCTTGGCAGGTGGTTCCGGTCTGTCCGGTAGGTGTTTCCGGCGTGTCCGGCACGTGCTTCCGGCACGTCTGAGAGGTGGTTCCGGCATGTGCGGCAGGTGATTCCGTAGTGTCCGCCAGGTTGTTCTGGCGTACCGGGCAGGTGATTTTGCCGTGTCCGGCAGGTGTTTCTGGCGAGTCGAGCAGGTGGCTCCGGCATGCTCGGCCGGTGCTTCCGGCGTCTCCGGCACGTGGTTGTGGTGTGTCTGAGAGCTGGTTCCGGCATTTCTGGAAGATGATTCCGGAGTGTCCACCAAGTGGTTCTGGCATACCCGGCTGGTGATTTTGGCATGTCAGGTAGGTGGTTCCGGCGAGTCGAGCAGGTGGCTCCGGCATGCTCGGCAGGTTGTTCAGATGGGTCTGGCAGGTGTTTTCCGTCTGTTCGGGGTGTGGTTCCAGCATCTCATGCACATGGTTCTGGCACGTCTGAGATGTGGTTCCGGCCGGCCCGACAGGTGTTTCCACAGTGTCCGCCAAGTGGTACTGGCGTAGTTGGCAGGTGATTTTGGCATGACCGGCAGGTGGTTCCAGCAAGCCCGGCAGGTGATTCCGAAGTGTTCCCCAACTGGTTGTGGCGTAGCCGGCAGGTGATTTCTGCGTGTCCGGCAGGTGGTTCTGGCGAGTCGAGCAGGTGGTTCCGGCGTGCTCGGCAGGTGCTTCCGGGGTCATTGGCATGTGGTTCTGGCATATCTGAGAGGTGGTTCCGGCATGCCCGGCAGGTGATTCCGGAGTGTTCGCCAAGTGTTTCCGGCGTAGCCGGCAGGTGATTTTGCATGTCCAGCGGTCGTTCCGGCGGGTCGAGCCGGTGGTTCCGGCGTGTCCGCCAGGTGGTTCCGGTCTGTCCGGCAGGTGGTTCTGGCGAGTCGAGCAGGTGGTTCCCTCGTGCTCGGCAGGTGCTTCCGGGGTCATTGGCGCGTGGTCCTGGCATATCTGAGAGGTGGTTCCGGCATGCCCGGCAGGTGATTCCTGAATGTTCGCCAAGTGTTTCCAGCGTAGCCGGCAGGTGATTTTGCATGTCCAGCGGTCGTTCCGGCGGGTCGAGCCGGTGGTTCCGGCGTGTCCGGCAGGTGGTTCCGGTCTGTCCGTCAGGTGGTTCTGTGGTGTCCGGCACGAGGTTCAGTCTGAGAGGCTGTGCCGGAATGCCCCTCACGTGATTCCGGCTTGTCCCCGAAGTGGTGCTGGTGTAGCGGGCAGGTGACTTTGGCGTGTCCGGCAGGTGGTTCAGGCGATTTGAGCAGGTGGTTGCGACGTGCTCGGCAGGTGCTTCCGGCGTCTCCGGCACGTGTTTCTGGCATATCTGACTGGTGGTTCCGGCATGCCCAAAAGTTGATTCCGGTCTGTCCGGTAGGTGGTTCCGGCGTGCACGGCACGTGGTTCTGGTACGTGTCAGAGGTGGTTGCGTATGCCCAACAGGTGATTCCGGACTGTCCGCCACGTGCTTCTGGCACGTCTGAGTGGTGGTTCCAACATGCCCGGCAGGTCATTTCGGAGAGTCGTCCAAGTGGTTCTGGCGTAGCCCGCAGGTGATTTTGGCGTGTCCGGCAGGTGGTTCCGCCGTGCTCGGCAGGTGGTTCAGGCATGGCCGTCACGCGGTTCCAGTCTGTCCAGGACGTGTTTCCAGCTTCCCCGGCAGGTGGTTCTGGTACGTCTGAGAGGTGGTTCCGCCATGGCTGGCAGGTGATCCCGGACCGTCCCCCAGGTGGTTCTGGCATAGCCAGCAGTTGATATTGGCCTGTCCGGCAGGTGGTTCCAGCAAGTTGAACAGGTGGCTCCGGCGTTCTTGGCAGGTGGTTCCGGTCTGTCCGGTAGGTGTTTCCGGCGAGTCTGGCACGTGCTTCCGGCACGTCTGGGAGGTGGTTCCGGCATGCGCGGCAGGTGATTCCGTAGTGTCCGCCAGGTGGTTCTGGCATACCCGGCAGGTGATTTTGGCGTGTCCGGCAGGTGTTTCTGGCGAGTCGAGCAGGTGGCTCCGGCATGCTCGGCAGGTGCTTCCGGCGTCTCCGGCACTTGGTTCTGGTGTGTCTGAGAGCTGGTTCCGGCATGTCCGGCAGATGATTCCGGAGTGCCCGCCAAGTGGTTCTCGCATACCCAGCAGGTGATTTTGGCGTGTCAGGGAGGTGGTACCGGTGAGTCGAGCAGGTGGCTCCGGCATGCTCGGCAGGTTGTTCAGACGGGTCTGGCAGGTGTTTTCCGTCTTTTCGGGGTGTGGTTCCAGCATCTCATGCTCATGGTTTTGGCACGTCTGAGATGTGGTTCCAGCCGGCCCGACAGGTGTTTCCACAGTGTCCGCCAAGCGGTTGTGGCGTAGTTGGCAGGTGATTTTGGCATGACTGGCAGGTGGTTCCAGCAAGCCTGGCAGGTGATTCCAAAGTGTTCACCAACTGGTTGTGGCGTAGCCGGCAGGTGATTTTTGCGTGATCGGCAGGTGGTTCTGGCGAGTCGAGCAGGTGGTTCCGGCGTGCTCGGCTGGTGCTTCCGGGGTCATTGGCACGGGGTTCTGGCATGTCTGAGAGGTGGTTCCTGCATGCCCGGCAAGTGATTCCGGAGTGTTCGCCAAGTGGTTCTGGCATAGTCGGCAGGTGATTTTGGCATGTCCGGCTGGTGGTTCAGGCGAGTTGAGCAGGTGGTTCCAACGTGCTTGGCAGGTGCTTCCGGCGTCTCCGGCACGTGTTTCTGGCACATCTGACAGGTGGTTCCGGCATGCCCGAAAGGTGATTCCGGTCTGTCCGGTAGGTGGTTCCAGCCTGCACGGTATGTGGTTCTGGTACGTCTCAGAGGTGGCTGCGCATGCCCAACAGGTGCTTCCGGACTGTCCGCCACATGGTTCTGGCACGTCTGAGAGGTGGTTCCGGCATGCCCGGCAGGTCATCCCAGAGAGTCCTCCAAGTGGTTCTGGCATAACACGCAGGTGATTTTGGCGTGTCTGGCAGGTTGTTCCGTTGTGCTTGGCAGGTGGTTCAGGCTTGGCCGGCAGGTGGTTCCAGACTGTCCAGGACGTGTTTCCAGCTTCTCCGGCAGGTGGTTCTGGTACGTCTGAGAGGTGGTTCCTCCATGGCGGGCAGGTGATTCCGGACCGTCCCCCAGGTGGTTCTGGCATAGCCAGAAGTTGATATTGGCCTGTCCGACAGGTGGTTCCAGCGAGCCGAACAGGTGGCTCCGGCGTGCTCGGCAGGTGGTTCCGGTCTGTCCGGTAGGTGATTCCGGCGTGTCCGGCACGTGCTTCCGGCACGTCTGAGAGGTGGTTCCGGCATGCGCGACAGGTGATTTCGGAGTGTCCGCCAGGTGGTTCTGGCGTACCCGGCAGGTGATTTTGGCGTGTCCGGCATGTGCTTCTGGCGAGTCGAGCAGGTGGCTCCGGCATGCTCGGCAGGTGCTTCCGGCGTCTCCGGCACGTGGTTATGGTGTCTCTGAGAGCTGGTTCCGGCATGTCCGGCAGATGATTCCGGAGTGTCCGCCAAGTGGTTCTGGCATACCCGGCTGGTGATTTGGGCATGTCAGGTAGGTGGTTCCGGCGAGTCGAGCAGGTGGCTCCGGTGTGATCGGCAGGCTGTTCAGACGGGTCTGGCAGGTGTTTTCCGTCTCTTCGGGGTGTGGTTCCAGCATCTCATGCACATGGTTCTGGCACGTCTGAGATGTGGTTCCGGCTGGCCCAACAGGTGTTTCCACAGTGTCCGCCAAGTGATACTGTCGAAGTTGGCAGGTGATTTTGGCATGACCGGCAGGTGGTTCCAGCAAGCCCGGCAGGTGATTCCGAAGTGTTCCCCAACTGGTTGTGGCGTAGCCGGCAGGTGATGTTTGCGTGTCCGGCAGGTGGTTCTGGGGAGTCGAGCAGGTGGTTCCGGCGTGCTCGGCAGGTGCTTCCGGGGTCATTGGCGCGTGGTCCTGGCATATCTGAGAGGTGGTTCCGGCATGCCCGGCAGGTGATTCCTGAATGTTCGCCAAGTGTTTCCAGCGTAGCCGGCAGGTGATTTTGCATGTCCAGCGGTCGTCCCGGCGGGTCGAGCCGGTGGTTCCGGCGTGTCCGGCAGGTGGTTCCGGTCTGTCCGTCAGGTGGTTCTGTGGTGTCTGGCACGAGGTTCAGTCTGAGAGGCTGTGCCGGCATGCCCCTCACGTGATTCCGGCTTGTCCCCGAAGTGGTGCTGGTGTAGCGGGCACGTGACTTTGGCGTGTCCGGCAGGTGGTTCAGGCGATTTGAGCAGGTGGTTGCGACGTGCCCGGCAGGTGCTTCCGGCGTCTCCGGCACGTGTTTCTGGCACATCTGACTGGTGGTTCCGGCATGCCCAAAAGTTGATTCCGGTCTGTCCGGTAGGTGGTTCCGGCGTGCACGGCACGTGGTTCTGGTACGTCTCAGAGGTGGTTGCGTATGCCCAACAGGTGATTCCAGACTGTCCGGCACGTGCTTCTGGCACGTCTGAGAGGTGGTTCCAACATGCCCGGCAGGTCATTTCGGAGAGTCGTGCAAGTGGTTCTGGCGTAGCCCGCAGGTGATTTTGGCGTGTCCGGCAGGTGGTTCCGCCGTGCTCGGCAGGTGGTTCAGGCATGGCCGTCACGCGGTTCCAGTCTGTCCAGGACGTGTTTCCAGCTTCTCCGGCAGGTGGTTCTGGTACGTCTGAGAGGTGGTTCCGCCATGGCTGGCAGGTGATTCCGGACCGTCCCCCAGGTGGTTCTGGCATAGCCAGCAGTTGATATTGGCCTGTGCGGCAGGTGGTTCCAGCGAGTCGAACAGGTGGCTCCGGCGTTCTTGGCAGATGGTTCCGGTCTGTCCGGTAGGTGTTTCCGGCGAGTCTGGCATGTGCTTCCGGCACGTCTGAGAGGTGGTTCCGGCATGCGCGGCAGGTGATTCCGTAGTGTCCGCCAGGTGGTTCTGGCATACCCGGCAGGTGATTTTGGCGTGTCCGGCAGGTGTTTCTGGCGAGTCGAGCAGGTGGTTCCGGCGTGCTCGGCAGGTGCTTCCGGGGTCATTGGCACGTGGTCCTGGCATATCTGAGAGGTGGTTCCGGCATGCCCGGCAGGTGATTCCTGAATGTTCGCCAAGTGTTTCCGGCGTAGCCGGCAGGTGATTTTGCATGTCCAGCGGTTGTTCCGGCGGGTCAAGCCGGTGGTTCCGGCGTGTCCGGCAGGTGGTTCCGGTCTGTCCGGCAGGTGGTTCTGTGGTTTCTGGCACGAGGTTCAGTCTGAGAGGCTGTGCCGGCATGCCCCTCACGTGATTCCGGCTTGTCCCCAAGTGGTGTTGGTGTAGCGGACAGGTGATTTTGGCGTGTCCGGCAGGTGGTTCAGCCGATTTGAGCAGGTGGTTGCGACGTGCTCGGCAGGTGCTTCCGGCGTCTCCGGCACTAGTTTCTGGCACATCTGACTGGTGGTTCCGGCATGCCCAAAAGTTGATTCTGGTCTGTCCGGTAGGTGGTTCCGGCGTGCACGGCACGTGGTTCTGGTACGTGTCAGAGGTGGTTGCGTATGCCCAACAGGTGATTCCGGACTGTCCGCCACGTGCTTCTGGCACGTCTGAGAGGTGGTTCCAACCTGCCCGGCAGGTCATTTCGGAGAGTCGTCCAAGTGGTTCTGGCGTAGCCCGCAGGTGATTTTGGCGCGTCCGGCAGGTGGTTCCGCCGTGCTCGGCAGGTGGTTCAGGCATGGCCGTCACGTGGTTC
The DNA here is from genome assembly GCF_037783145.1 of Equus przewalskii. Taxonomy (NCBI): domain Eukaryota; kingdom Metazoa; phylum Chordata; class Mammalia; order Perissodactyla; family Equidae; genus Equus; species Equus przewalskii. The sequence goes on along the minus strand of NW_027227456.1, from coordinate 45,286 downwards.
CAGTCTGTCCAGGACGTGTTTCCAGCTTCCCCGGCAGGTGGTTCTGGTACGTCTGAGAGGTGGTTCCGCCATGGCTGGCAGGTGATCCCGGACCGTCCCCCAGGTGGTTCTGGCATAGCCAGCAGTTGATATTGGCCTGTCCGGCAGGTGGTTCCAGCGAGTTGAACAGGTGGCTCCGGCGTTCTTGGCAGGTGGTTCCGGTCTGTCCGGTAGGTGTTTCCGGCGAGTCTGGCACGTGCTTCCGGCACGTCTGGGAGGTGGTTCCGGCATGCGCGGCAGGTGATTCCGTAGTGTCCGCCAGGTGGTTCTGGCATACCCGGCAGGTGATTTTGGCGTGTCCGGCAGGTGTTTCTGGCGAGTCGAGCAGGTGGCTCCGGCATGCTCGACAGGTGCTTCCGGCGTCTCCGGCACTTGGTTCTGGTGTGTCTGAGAGCTGGTTCCGGCATGTCCGGCAGATGATTCCGGAGTGCCCGCCAAGTGGTTCTCGCATACCCAGCAGGTGATTTTGGCGTGTCAGGGAGGTGGTACCGGTGAGTCGAGCAGGTGGCTCCGGCATGCTCGGCAGGTTGTTCAGACGGGTCTGGCAGGTGTTTTCCGTCTTTTCGGGGTGTGGTTCCAGCATCTCATGCTCATGGTTTTGGCACGTCTGAGATGTGGTTCCAGCCGGCCCGACAGGTGTTTCCACAGTGTCCGCCAAGCGGTTGTGGCGTAGTTGGCAGGTGATTTTGGCATGACTGGCAGGTGGTTCCAGCAAGCCTGGCAGGTGATTCCAAAGTGTTCACCAACTGGTTGTGGCGTAGCCGGCAGGTGATTTTTGCGTGATCGGCAGGTGGTTCTGGCGAGTCGAGCAGGTGGTTCCGGCGTGCTCGGCTGGTGCTTCCGGGGTCATTGGCACGGGGTTCTGGCATGTCTGAGAGGTGGTTCCTGCATGCCCGGCAAGTGATTCCGGAGTGTTCGCCAAGTGGTTCTGGCATAGTCGGCAGGTGATTTTGGCATGTCCGGCTGGTGGTTCAGGCGAGTTGAGCAGGTGGTTCCAACGTGCTTGGCAGGTGCTTCCGGCGTCTCCGGCACGTGTTTCTGGCACATCTGACAGGTGGTTCCGGCATGCCCGAAAGGTGATTCCGGTCTGTCCGGTAGGTGGTTCCAGCCTGCACGGTATGTGGTTCTGGTACGTCTCAGAGGTGGCTGCGCATGCCCAACAGGTGCTTCCGGACTGTCCGCCACATGGTTCTGGCACGTCTGAGAGGTGGTTCCGGCATGCCCGGCAGGTCATCCCAGAGAGTCCTCCAAGTGGTTCTGGCATAACACGCAGGTGATTTTGGCGTGTCTGGCAGGTTGTTCCGTTGTGCTTGGCAGGTGGTTCAGGCTTGGCCGGCAGGTGGTTCCAGACTGTCCAGGACGTGTTTCCAGCTTCTCCGGCAGGTGGTTCTGGTACGTCTGAGAGGTGGTTCCTCCATGGCGGGCAGGTGATTCCGGACCGTCCCCCAGGTGGTTCTGGCATAGCCAGAAGTTGATATTGGCCTGTCCGACAGGTGGTTCCAGCGAGCCGAACAGGTGGCTCCGGCGTGCTCGGCAGGTGGTTCCGGTCTGTCCGGTAGGTGATTCCGGCGTGTCCGGCACGTGCTTCCGGCACGTCTGAGAGGTGGTTCCGGCATGCGCGACAGGTGATTTCGGAGTGTCCGCCAGGTGGTTCTGGCGTACCCGGCAGGTGATTTTGGCGTGTCCGGCATGTGCTTCTGGCGAGTCGAGCAGGTGGCTCCGGCATGCTCGGCAGGTGCTTCCGGCGTCTCCGGCACGTGGTTATGGTGTCTCTGAGAGCTGGTTCCGGCATGTCCGGCAGATGATTCCGGAGTGTCCGCCAAGTGGTTCTGGCATACCCGGCTGGTGATTTGGGCATGTCAGGTAGGTGGTTCCGGCGAGTCGAGCAGGTGGCTCCGGTGTGATCGGCAGGCTGTTCAGACGGGTCTGGCAGGTGTTTTCCGTCTCTTCGGGGTGTGGTTCCAGCATCTCATGCACATGGTTCTGGCACGTCTGAGATGTGGTTCCGGCTGGCCCAACAGGTGTTTCCACAGTGTCCGCCAAGTGATACTGTCGAAGTTGGCAGGTGATTTTGGCATGACCGGCAGGTGGTTCCAGCAAGCCCGGCAGGTGATTCCGAAGTGTTCCCCAACTGGTTGTGGCGTAGCCGGCAGGTGATGTTTGCGTGTCCGGCAGGTGGTTCTGGGGAGTCGAGCAGGTGGTTCCGGCGTGCTCGGCAGGTGCTTCCGGGGTCATTGGCGCGTGGTCCTGGCATATCTGAGAGGTGGTTCCGGCATGCCCGGCAGGTGATTCCTGAATGTTCGCCAAGTGTTTCCAGCGTAGCCGGCAGGTGATTTTGCATGTCCAGCGGTCGTCCCGGCGGGTCGAGCCGGTGGTTCCGGCGTGTCCGGCAGGTGGTTCCGGTCTGTCCGTCAGGTGGTTCTGTGGTGTCTGGCACGAGGTTCAGTCTGAGAGGCTGTGCCGGCATGCCCCTCACGTGATTCCGGCTTGTCCCCGAAGTGGTGCTGGTGTAGCGGGCACGTGACTTTGGCGTGTCCGGCAGGTGGTTCAGGCGATTTGAGCAGGTGGTTGCGACGTGCCCGGCAGGTGCTTCCGGCGTCTCCGGCACGTGTTTCTGGCACATCTGACTGGTGGTTCCGGCATGCCCAAAAGTTGATTCCGGTCTGTCCGGTAGGTGGTTCCGGCGTGCACGGCACGTGGTTCTGGTACGTCTCAGAGGTGGTTGCGTATGCCCAACAGGTGATTCCAGACTGTCCGGCACGTGCTTCTGGCACGTCTGAGAGGTGGTTCCAACATGCCCGGCAGGTCATTTCGGAGAGTCGTGCAAGTGGTTCTGGCGTAGCCCGCAGGTGATTTTGGCGTGTCCGGCAGGTGGTTCCGCCGTGCTCGGCAGGTGGTTCAGGCATGGCCGTCACGCGGTTCCAGTCTGTCCAGGACGTGTTTCCAGCTTCTCCGGCAGGTGGTTCTGGTACGTCTGAGAGGTGGTTCCGCCATGGCTGGCAGGTGATTCCGGACCGTCCCCCAGGTGGTTCTGGCATAGCCAGCAGTTGATATTGGCCTGTGCGGCAGGTGGTTCCAGCGAGTCGAACAGGTGGCTCCGGCGTTCTTGGCAGATGGTTCCGGTCTGTCCGGTAGGTGTTTCCGGCGAGTCTGGCATGTGCTTCCGGCACGTCTGAGAGGTGGTTCCGGCATGCGCGGCAGGTGATTCCGTAGTGTCCGCCAGGTGGTTCTGGCATACCCGGCAGGTGATTTTGGCGTGTCCGGCAGGTGTTTCTGGCGAGTCGAGCAGGTGGTTCCGGCGTGCTCGGCAGGTGCTTCCGGGGTCATTGGCACGTGGTCCTGGCATATCTGAGAGGTGGTTCCGGCATGCCCGGCAGGTGATTCCTGAATGTTCGCCAAGTGTTTCCGGCGTAGCCGGCAGGTGATTTTGCATGTCCAGCGGTCGTTCCGGCGGGTCAAGCCGGTGGTTCCGGCGTGTCCGGCAGGTGGTTCCGGTCTGTCCGGCAGGTGGTTCTGTGGTTTCCGGCACGAGGTTCAGTCTGAGAGGCTGTGCCGGCATGCCCCTCACGTGATTCCGGCTTGTCCCCAAGTGGTGTTGGTGTAGCGGACAGGTGATTTTGGCGTGTCCGGCAGGTGGTTCAGCCGATTTGAGCAGGTGGTTGCGACGTGCTCGGCAGGTGCTTCCGGCGTCTCCGGCACTAGTTTCTGGCACATCTGACTGGTGGTTCCGGCATGCCCAAAAGTTGATTCTGGTCTGTCCGGTAGGTGGTTCCGGCGTGCACGGCACGTGGTTCTGGTACGTGTCAGAGGTGGTTGCGTATGCCCAACAGGTGATTCCGGACTGTCCGCCACGTGCTTCTGGCACGTCTGAGAGGTGGTTCCAACCTGCCCGGCAGGTCATTTCGGAGAGTCGTCCAAGTGGTTCTGGCGTAGCCCGCAGGTGATTTTGGCGCGTCCGGCAGGTGGTTCCGCCGTGCTCGGCAGGTGGTTCAGGCATGGCCGTCACGTGGTTCCAGTCTGTCCAGGACGTGTTTCCAGCTTCTCCGGCAGGTGGTTCTGGTACGTCTGAGAGGTGGTTCCGCCATGGCTGGCAGGTGATCCCGGACTGTCCCCCAGGTGGTTCTGGCATAGCCAGCAGTTGATATTGGCCTGTCCGTCAGGTGGTTCCAGCGAGTCGAACAGGTGGCTCCGGCGTTCTTGGCAGGTGGTTCCGGTCTGTCCGGTAGGTGTTTCCGGCGTGTCTGGCACGTGCTTCCGGCACGTCTGAGAGGTGGTTCCGGCATGCACGTCAGGTGATTCCGTAGTGTCCGCCAGGTGGTTCTGGCATACCCGGCAGGTGATTTTGGCATGACTGGCAGGTGGTTCCAGCAGGCCCGGCAGGTGATTCCGAAGTGTTCCCCAACTGGTTGTGGCGTAGCCGGCAGCTGATTTTTGCGTGTCCGGCAGGTGGTTCTGGCGAGTCGAGCAGGTGATTCCGGCGTGCTCGGCTGGTGCTTCCGGGGTCATTGGCACGGGGTTCTGGCATGTCTGAGAGGTGGTTCCTGCATGCCCGGCAAGTGATTCCGGAGTGTTCGCCAAGTGGTTCTGGCATAGTCGGCAGGTGATTTTGGCATGTCCGGCAGGTGGTTCAGGCGAGTTGAGCAGGTGGTTCCAACGTGCTCGTCAGGTGCTTCCGGCGTCTCCGGCACGTGTTTCTGGCACATCTGACAGGTGGTTCCGGCATGCCCGAAAGGTGATTCCGGTCTGTCCGGTAGGTGGTTCCAGCCTGCACGGCATGTGGTTCTGGTACGTCTCAGAGGTGGTTGCGCATGCCCAACAGGTGATTCCGGACTGTCCGCCACATGGTTCTGGCACGTCTGAGAGGTGGTTCCGGCATGCCCGGCAGGTCATCCCAGAGAGTCCTCCAAGTGGTTCTGGCATAACACGCAGGTGATTTTGGCGTGTCTGGCAGGTTGTTCCGTTGTGCTTGGCAGGTGGTTCAGGCTTGGCCGGCAGGTGGTTCCAGACTGTCCAGGACGTGTTTCCAGCTTCTCCGGCAGGTGGTTCTGGTACGTCTGAGAGGTGGTTCCGCCATGGCTGGCAGGTGATTCCGGACCGTCCCCCAGGTGGTTCTGGCATAGCCAGCAGTTGATATTGGCCTGTCCGGCAGGTGGTTCCAGCGAGTCGAACAGGTGGCTCCGGCGTGCTCGGCGGTTGGTTCCGGTCTGTCCGGTAGGTGATTCCGGCGTGTCCGGCACGTGCTTCCGGCACGTCTGAGAGGTGGTTCCGGCATGCGCGACAGGTGGTTTCGGAGTGTCCGCCAGGTGGTTCTGGCGTACCCGGCAGGTGATTTTGGCGTGTCCGGCAGGTGTTTCTGGCGAGTCGAGCAGGTGGCTCCGGAATGCTCGGCAGGTGCTTCCGGCGTCTCCGGCACGTGGTTCTGGTGTGTCTGAGAGCTGGTTCCGGCATGTCCGGCAGATGATTCCGGAGTGTCCGCCAAGTGGTTCTGGCATACACGGCTGGTGATTTGGCCATGTCAGGTAGGTGGCTCCGGCGTGCTCGGCAGGTTGTTCAGACGGGTCTGGCAGGTGTTTTCCGTCTGTTCGGAGTGTGGTTCCAGCATCTCATGCACATGGTTCTGGCACGTCTGAGATGTGGTTCCGGCCGGCCCGACAGGTGTTTCCACAGTGTCCGCCAACTGGTACTGGCGTAATTGTCAGGTGATTTTGGCATGACCGGCAGGTGGTTCCAGCAAGCCCGGCAGGTGATTCCGAAGTGTTCCCCAACTGGTTGTGGCGTAGCCGGCAGGTGATTTTTGCGTGTCCGGCAGGTGGTTCTGGCGAGTCGATCAGGTGGTTCCGGCGTGCTCGGCAGGTCCTTCCGGGGTCATTGGCACGTGGTTCTGGCATATCTGAGAGTTGGTTCAGGCATGCCCGGCAGGTGATTGCGGAGTGTTCGCCAAGTGTTTCCGGCGTAGCCAGCAGGTGATTTTGCATGTCCAGCGGTCGTTCCGGCGGGTCGAGCCTGTGGTTCCGGCGTGTCCGGCAGGTGGTTCCGGTCTGTCCGGCAGGTGGTTCTGTGGTGTCCGGCACGAGGTTCAGTCTGAGAGGCTGTGCCGGCATGCCCCTCACGTGATTCCGGCTTGTCCCCGAAGTGGTGCTGGTGTAGCGGGCAGGTGATTTTGGCGTGTCCGGCAGGTGGTTCAGGCGAGTTGAGCAGGTGGTTGCGACGTGCTCGTCAGGTGCTTCCGGCGTCTCCGGCACGTGTTTCTGGCACATCTGACTGGTGGTTCCGGCATGCCAAAATGTTGATTCCGGTCTGTCCGGTAGGTGGTTCCGGCGTGCATGGCACGTGGTTCTGGTACGTCTCAGAGGTGGTTGCGTATGCCCAACAGGTGATTCCGGACTGTCCGCCACGTGCTTCTGGCACGTCTGAGAGGTGGTTCCAACATGCCCGGCAGGTCATTTCGGAGAGTCGTCCAAGTGGTTCTGGCGTAGCCCACAGGTGATTTTGGCGTGTCCGGCAGGTGGTTCCGCCGTGCTCGGCAGGTGGTTCAGGCATGGCCGTCACGTGGTTCCAGTCTGTCCAGCACGTGTTTCCAGCTCCTCCGGCAGGTCGTTCTGGTACGTCTGAGAGGTGGTTCCGCCATGGCTGGCAGGTGATCCCGGACCGTCCCCCAGGTGGTTCTGGCATAGCCAGCAGTTGATATTGGCCTGTCCGGCAGGTGGTTCCAGCGAGTCGAACAGGTGGCTCCGGCGTTCTTGGCAGGTGGTTCCGGTCTGTCCGGTAGGTGTTTCCGGCGTGTCCGGCAGGAGTTTCTGGCGAGTCGAGCAGATGGCTCCGGCATGCGCGGCAGGTGATTCCGTAGTGTCCGCCAGGTGGTTCTGGCCTACCCGGCAGGTGATTTTGGCGTGTCCGGCAGGTGTTTCTGGCGAGTCGAGCAGGTGGCTCCGGCATGCTCGGCAGGTGCTTCCGGCGTCTCCGGCACTTGGTTCTGGTGTGTCTGAGAGCTGGTTCCGGCATGTCCGGCAGATGATTCCGGAGTGTCCGCCAGTTGGTTCTGGCATACCCAGCAGGTGATTTTGGCGTGTCAGGGAGGTGGTACCGGTGAGTCGAGCAGGTTGTTCCGGCGTGCTCAGCAGGTGGTTCAGGCGGTTCTGGCAGGTGGTATCCGTCTGTTCGGGGTGTGGTTCCAGCATCTCATGAACACGTTTCTGGCACGTCTGAGATGTGGTTCCAGCCGGCCCGACAGGTGTTTCCGCAGTGTCCGCCAAGCGGTTCTGGCGTAGTTGGCAGGTGATTTTGGCATGACTGGCAGGTGGTTCCAGCAAGCCTGGCAGGTGATTCCAAAGTGTTCACCAACTGGTTGTGGCGTAGCCGGCAGGTGATTTTTGCGTGATCGGCAGGTGGTTCTGGCAAGTCGAGCAGGTGGTTCCGGCGTGCTCGGCTGGTGCTTCCGGGGTCATTGGCACGGGGTTCTGGCATGTCTGAGAGGTGGTTCCTGCATGCCCGGCAAGTGATTCCGGAGTGTTCGCCAAGTGGTTCTGGCATAGTCGGCAGGTGATTTTGGCATGTCCGGCAGGTGGTTCAGGCGAGTTGAGCAGGTGGTTCCAACGTGCTTGGCAGGTGCTTCCGGCGTCTCCGGCACGTGTTTCTGGCACATCTGACAGGTGGTTCCGGCATGCCCGAAAGGTGATTCCGGTCTGTCCGGTAGGTGGTTCCAGCCTGCACGGCATGTGGTTCTGGTACGTCTCAGAGGTGGTTGCGCATGCCCAACAGGTGATTCCGGACTGTCCGCCACATGGTTCTGGCACGTCTGAGATGTGGTTCCGGCATGCCCGGCAGGTCATCCCAGAGAGTCCTCCAAGTGGTTCTGGCATAACACGCAGGTGATTTTGGCGAGTCTGGCACGTTGTTCCGTTGTGCTTGGCAGGTGGTTCAGGCTTGGCCGGCAGGTGATTCCAGACTGTCCAGGACGTGTTTCCAGCTTCTCCGGCAGGTGGTTCTGGTACGTCTGAGAGGTGGTTCCGCCATGGCTGGCAGGTGATTCCGGACCGTCCCCCAGGTGGTTCTGGCATAGCCAGCAGTTGATATTGGCCTGTCTGGCAGGTGGTTCCAGCGAGTCGAACAGGTGGCTCCGGCGTGCTCGGCAGGTGGTTCCGGTCTGTCCGGTAGGTGATTCCGGCGTGTCCGGCACGTGCTTCCGGCACGTCTGAGAGGTGGTTCCGGCATGCGCGACAGGTGGTTTCGGAGTGTCCGCCAGGTGGTTCTGGCGTACCCAGCAGGTGATTTTGGCGTGTCCGGCAGGTGTTTCTGGCGAGTCGAGCAGGTGGCTCCGGCATGCTCAGCAGTTGCTTCCAGCGTCTCCGGCACGTGGTTCTGGTGTGTCTGAGAGCTGGTTCTGGCATGTCCGGCAGATGATTCCGGAGTGTCCGCCAAGTGGTTCTGGCATACCCGGCTGGTGATTTGGCCATGTCAGTTAGGTGGTTCTGGCGAGTCGAGCAGGTGGCTCCGGCGTGCTCGGCAGGTTGTTCAGACGGGTCTGGCCGGTGTTTTCCGTCTGTTCGGTGTGTGGTTCCAGCATCTCATGCACATGGTTCTGGCACGTCTGAGATGTGGTTCCGGCCGGCCCGACAGGTGTTTCCACAGTGTCCGCCAAGTGGTACTGGCGTAGTTGGCAGGTGATTTTGGCATGACCGGCAGGTGGTTCCAGCAAGCCCGGCACGTGATTCCGAAGTGTTCCCCAACTGGTTGTGGTGTAGCCGGCAGGTGATTTTTGCGTGTCCGGCAGGTGGTTCTGGCGAGTCGAGCAGGTGGTTCCGGCATGCTCGGCAGGTGCTTCTGGGGTCATTGGCGCGTGGTTCTGGCATATCTGAGAGGTGGTTCCGGCATGCCCGGCAGGTGATTGCGGAGTGTTCGCCAAGTCTTTCCGGCGTAGCCAGCAGGTGATTTTGCATGTCCAGCGGTCATTCCGGCGGGTCGAGCCGGTGGTTCCGGCGTGTCCGGCAGGTGGTTCCGGTCTGTCCGGCAGGTGGTTCTGTGGTGTCCGGCACGAGGTTCAGTCTGAGAGGCTGTGCCGGCATGCCCCTCACGTGATTCCGGCTTGTCCCCGAAGTGGTGCTGGTGTAGCGGGCAGGTGATTTTGGTGTGTCCGGCAGGTGGTTCAGGCGAGTTGAGCAGGTGGTTGCGACGTGCTCGGCAGGTGCTTCCGGCGTCTCCGGCACGTGTTTCTGGCACATCTGACTGGTGGTTCCGGCATGCCAAAATGTTGATTCCGGTCTGTCCGGTAGGTGGTTCCGGCATGCACGGCACGTGGTTCTGGTACGTCTGAGAGGTGGTTGCGTATGCCCAATAGGTGATTCCGGACTGTCCGCCACGTGCTTCTGGCACGTCTGAGAGGTGGTTCCAACATGCCCGGCAGGTCATTTCGGAGAGTCGTCCAAGTGGTTCTGGCGTAGCCCGCAGGTGATTTTGGCGTGTCCGGCAGGTGGTTCCACCGTGCTCGGCAGGTGGTTCAGGCATGGTCGTCACGTGGTTCCAGTCTGTCCAGGACGTGTTTCCAGCTTCTCCGGCAGGTGGTTCTGGTACGTCTGAGAGGTGGTTCCGCCATGGCTGGCAGGTGATCCCGGACTGACCCCCAGGTGGTTCTGGCATAGCCAGCAGTTGATATTGGCCTGTCCGGCAGGTGGTTCCAGCGAGTCGAACAGGTGGCTCTGGCGTTCTTGGCAGGTGGTTCCGGTCTGTCCAGTATGTGTTTCCGGCGTGTCCGGCATGTGTTTCCGGCACGTCTGAGAGGTGGTTCCGGCATGCGCGGCAGGTGATTCAGTAGTGTCCGCCAGGTGGTTCTGGCATACCCGGCAGGTGATTTTGGCGTGTCCGGCAGGTGTTTCTGGCGAGTCGAGCAGGTGGCTCCGGCATGCTCGGCAGGTGATTCCGGCGTCTCCGGCACGTGGTTCTGGTGTGTCTGAGAGCTGGTTCCGGCAATACCGGCAGATGATTCCGGAGTGTCCGCCAAGTGGTTCTGGCATACCCAGCAGGTGATTTTGGCGTGTCAGGGAGGTGGTACCGGTGAGTCGAGCAGGTGGCTCTGGCGTGCTCGGCAGGTTGTTCAGACGGGTCTGGCAGGTGTTTTCCGTCTTTTCGGAGTGTGGTTCCAGCATCTCATGCTCATGGTTCTGGCACGTCTGAGATGTGGTTCCGGCCGGCCCGACAGGTGTTTCCACAGTGTCCGCCAAGTGCTACTGACGTAGTTGGCAGGTGATTTTGGCATGACCGGCAGGTGGTTCCAGCAGGCCCGGCAGGTGATTCCGAAGTGTTCCCCAACTGGTTGTGGCGTAGCCGGCAGCTGATTTTTGCGTGTCCGTCAGGTGGTTCTGGCGAGTCGAGCAGGTGATTCCGGCGTGCTCGGCTGGTGCTTCCGGGGTCATTGGCACGGGGTTCTGGCATGTCTGAGAGGTGGTTCCTGCATGCCCGGCAAGTGATTCCGGAGTGTTCGCCAAGTGGTTCTGGCATAGTCGGCAGGTGATTTTGGCATGTCCGGCAGGTGGTTCAGGCGAGTTGAGCAGGTGTTTCCAACGTGCTTGGCAGGTGCTTCTGGCGTCTCCGGCACGTGTTTCTGGCACATCTGACAGGTGGTTCCGGCATGCCCGAAAGATGATTCCGGTCTGTCCGGTAGGTGGTTCCGGCGTGCACGGCACGTGGTTCTGGTACGTCTCAGAGGTGGTTGCGCATGCCCAACAGGTGATTCCGGACTGTCCGCCACATGGTTCTGGCACGTCTGAGAGGTGGTTCCGGCATGCCTGGCAGGTCATCCCAGAGAGTCCTCCAAGTGGTTCTGGCATAACACGCAGGTGATTTTGGCGTGTCTGGCAGGTTGTTCCGTTGTGCTTGGCAGGTGGTTCAGGCTTGGCCGGCAGGTGGTTCCAGACTGTCCAGGACGTGTTTCCAGCTTCTCCGGCAGGTATTTCTGGTACGTCTGAGAGGTGGTTCCGCCATGGCTGGCAGGTGATTCCGGACCGTCCCCCAGGTGGTTCTGGCATAGCCAGCAGTTGATATTGGCCTGTCCGGCAGGTGGTTCCAGCGAGTCGAACAGGTGGCTCCGGCGTGCTCGGCAGGTGGTTCCGGTCTTTCTGGTAGGTGATTCCGGCGTGTCCGGCACGTGCTTCCGGCACGTCTGAGAGGTGGTTCCGGCATGCGCGACAGGTGATTTCGGAGGGTCCGCCAGGTGATTTTGGCGTGTCCGGCAGGTGTTTCTGGCGAGTCGAGCAGGTGGCTCCGGCATGCTCGGCAGGTGCTTCCGGCGTCTCCGGCACGTGGTTCTGGTGTGTCTGAGAGCTGGTTCCGGCATGTCCGGCAGATGATTCCGGAGTGTCCGCCAAGTGGTTCTGGCATACCCGGCTGGTGATTTGGGCATGTCAGGTAGGTGGTTCCGGCGAGTCGAGCAGGTGGCTCCGGCGTGCTCGGCAGGTTGTTCAGACGGGTCTGGCAGGTGTTTTCCGTCTGTTCGGGGTGTGGTTCCAGCCTCTCAAGCACATGGTTCTGGCACGTCTGAGACGTGGTTCCGGCCGGCCCGACAGGTGTTTCCACAGTGTCCGCCAAGTGGTACTGGCGTAGTTGGCAGGTGATTTTGGCATGACTGGCAGGTGGTTCCAGCAAGCCCGGCAGGTGATTGCGAAGTGTTCCCCAACTGGTTGTGACGTAGCTGGCAGGTGATTTTTGCGTGTCCGGCAGGTGGTTCTGGCGAGTCGAGCAGGTGCTTCCGGCGTGCTCGGCAGGTGCTTCCGGTGTCATTGGCGCGTGGTTCTGGCATATCTGAGAGGTGGTTCCGGCATGCCCGGCAGGTGATTCCTGAATGTTCGCCAAGTGTTTCCGGCGTAGCCGGCAGGTGATTTTGCATGTCCAGCGGTCGTTCCGGCGGGTCGAGCCGGTGGTTCCGGCGTGTCCGGCAGGTGGTTCCGGTCTGTCCGGCAGGTGGTTCTGTGGTGTCCGGCACGAGGTTCAGTCTGAGAGGCTGTGCCGGCATGCCCCTCACGTGATTCCGGCTTGTCCCCGAAGTGGTGCTGGTGTAGCGGGCAGGTGATTTTGGCGTGTCCGGCAGGTGGTTCAGGCGAGTTGAGCAGGTGGTTGCGACGTGCTCGGCAGGTGCTTCCGGCGTCTCCGGCACGTGTTTCTGGCACATCTGACTGGTGGTTCCGGCATCCCAAAATGTTGATTCCGGTCTGTCCTGTAGGTGGTTCCGGCATGCACGGCACGTGGTTCTGGTACGTCTCAGAGGTGGTTGCGTATGCCCAACAGGTGATTCCGGAGTGTCCGCCACGTGCTTCTGGCACGTCTGAGAGGTGGTTCCAACATGCCCGGCAGGTCATTTCGGAGAGTCGTCCAAGTGGTTCTGGCGTAGCCCGCAGGTGATTTTGGCGTGTCCGGCAGGTGGTTCCGCCGTGCTCGGCAGGTGGTTCAGGCATGGCCGTCACGTGGTTCCAGTCTGTCCAGGACGTGTTTCCAGCTTCTCCGGCAGGTGGTTCTGGTACGTCTGAGAGGTGGTTCCGCCATGGCTGGCAGGTGATCCCGGACTGTCCCCCAGGTGGTTCTGGCATAGCCAGCAGTTGATATTGGCCTGTCCGGCAGGTGGTTCCAGCGAGTCGAACAGGTGGCTCCGGCGTTCTTGGCAGGTGGTTCCGGTCTGTCCGGTATGTGTTTCCGGCGTGTCCGGCATGTGTTTCCGGCACGTCTGAGAGGTGGTTCCGGCATGCGCGGCAGGTGATTCAGTAGTGTCCGCCAGGTGGTTCTGGCATACCCGGCAGGTGATTTTGGCGTGTCCGGCAGGTGTTTCTGGCGAGTCGAGCAGGTGGCTCCGGCATGCTCGGCAGGTGATTCCGGCGTCTCAGGCACGTGGTTCTGGTGTGTCTGAGAGCTGGTTCCGGCATGTCCGGCAGATGATTCCGGAGTGTCCGCCAAGTGGTTCTGGCATACCCAGCAGGTGATTTTGGCGTGTCAGGGAGGTGGTACCGGTGAGTCGAGCAGGTGGCTCTGGCGTGCTCGGCAGGTTGTTCAGACGGGTCTGGCAGGTGTTTTCCGTCTTTTCGGGGTGTGGTTCCAGCATCTCATGCTCATGGTTCTGGCACGTCTGAGATGTGGTTCCGGCCGGCCCGACAGGTGTTTCCACAGTGTCCGCCAAGTGCTACTGACGTAGTTGGCAGGTGATTTTGGCATGACCGGCAGGTGGTTCCAGCAAGCCTGGCAGGTGATTCCGAAGTGTTCCCCAACTGGTTGTGGCGTAGCCAGCAGCTGATTTTTGCCTGTCCGGCAGGTGGTTCTGGCGAGTCGAGCAGGTGGTTCCGGCGTGCTCGGCTGGTGCTTCCGGGGTCATTGGCACGGGGTTCTGGCATGTCTGAGAGGTGGTTCCTGCATGCCCGGCAAGTGATTCCGGAGTGTTCGCCAAGTGGTTCTGGCATAGTCGGCAGGTGATTTTGGCATGTCCGGCAGGTGGTTCAGGCGAGTTGAGCAGGTGGTTCCAACGTGCTTGGCAGGTGCTTCCGGCGTCTCCGGCACGTGTTTCTGGCACATCTGACAGGTGGTTCCAGCATGCCCGAAAGATGATTCCGGTCTGTCCGGTAGGTGGTTCCAGCCTGCACGGCATGTGGTTCTGGTACGTCTCAGAGGTGGTTGCGCATGCCCAACAGTTGATTCCGGACTGTCCGCCACATGGTTCTGGCACGTCTGAGAGGTGGTTCCGGCATGCCCGGCAAGTCATCCCAGAGAGTCCTCCAAGTGGTTCTGGCATAACACGCAGGTGATTTTGGCGTGTCTGGCAGGTTGTTCCGTTGTGCTTGGCAGGTGGTTCAGGCTTGGCCGGCAGGTGGTTCCAGACTGTCCAGGACGTGTTTCCAGCTTCTCCGGCAGGTATTTCTGGTACGTCTGAGAGGTGGTTCCGCCATGGCTGGCAGGTGATTCCGGACCGTCCCCCAGGTGGTTCTGGCATAGCCAGCAGTTGATATTGGCCTGTCCGGCAGGTGGTTCCAGCGAGTCGAACAGGTGGCTCCGGCGTGCTCGGCAGGTGGTTCCGGTCTGTCCGGTAGGTGATTCCGGCGTGTCCGGAACGTGCTTCCGGCACGTCTGAGAGGTGGTTCCGGCATGCGCGACAGGTGATTTCGGAGTGTCCGCCAGGGGGTTCTGGCGTACCCAGCATGTGATTTTGTCGTGTCCGGCTGGTGGTTCTGGCGAGTCGAGCAGGTGGCTCCGGCATGCTCGGCAGGTGCTTCCGGCGTCTCCGGCACGTGGTTCTGGTGTGTCTGAGAGCTGGTTCCGGCATGTCCGGCAGATGAGTCCGGAGTGTCCGCCAAGTGGTTCTGGCATACCCGGCTGGTGATTTGGGCATGTCAGGTAGGTGGTTCCGGCGAGTCGAGCATGTGGCTCCGGCGTGCTCGGCAGGTTGTTCAGACGGGTCTGGCCGGTGTTTTCCGTCTGTTCGGGGTGTGGTTCCAGCATCTCATGCACATGGTTCTGGCACGTCTGAGATGTGGTTCCGGCCAGCCCGACAGGTGTTTCCACAGTGTCCGCCAAGTGGTACTGGAGTAGTTGGCAGGTGATTTTGGCATGACCGGCAGGTGGTTCCAGCAAGCCCGGCAGGTGATTCCGAAGTGTTCCCCAACTGGTTGTGGCGTAGCCGGCAGGTGATTTTTGCGTGTCCGGCAGGTGGTTCTGGCGAGTCGAGCAGGTGGTTAGGGCGTGCTCGGCAGGTGCTTCCGGGGTCATTGGCACGTGGTTCTGGCATATCTGAGAGGTGGTTCCGGCACGCCCGGAAGGTGATTCCGGAGTGTTCGCCAAGTGTTTCCGGCATAGCCGGCAGGTGATTTTGCACGTCCAGCGGTCGGTCCGGCGGGTCGAGCCGGTGGTTCCGGCGTGTCCGGCAGGTGGTTCCGGTCTGTCCGGCAGGTGGTTCTGTGGTGTCCGGCACGAGGTTCAGTCTGAGAGGCTGTGCCGGCATGCCCCTCACGTGATTCCGGCTTGTCCCCGAAGTGGTGCTGGTGTAGCGGGCAGGTGATTTTGGTGTGTCCGGCAGGTGGTTCAGGCGAGTTGAGCAGGTGGTTGCGACGTGCTCGGCAGGTGCTTCCGGCGTCTCCGGCACGTGTTTCTGGCACATCTGACAGGTGGTTCCGGCATTCCCGAAAGGTGATTCCGCTCTGTCCGGTAGGTGGTTCCAGCCTGCACGGCATGTGGTTCTGGTACGTCTCAGAGGTGGTTGCGCATGCCCAACAGGTGATTCCGGACTGTCCGCCACATGGTTCTGGCACGTCTGAGAGGTGGTTCCGGCATGCCCGGCAGGTCATCCCAGAGAGTCCTCCAAGTGGTTCTGGCATAACACGCAGGTGATTTTGGCGTGTCTGGCAGGTTGTTCCGTTGTGCTTGGCAGGTGGTTCAGGCTTGGCCGGCAGGTGGTTCCAGACTGTCCAGGGCTTGTTTCCAGCTTCTCCGGCAGGTGGTTCTGGTACGTCTGAGAGGTGGTTCCGCCATGGCTGGCAGGTGATTCCGGACCGTCCCCCAGGTGGTTCTGGCATAGCCAGCAGTTGATATTGGCCTGTCCGGCAGGTGGTTCCAGCGAGTCGAACAGGTGGCTCCGGCGTGCTCGGCGGTTGGTTCCGGTCTGTCCGGTAGGTGATTCCGGCGTGTCCGGCACGTGCTTCCGGCACGTCTGAGAGGTGGTTCCGGCATGCGCGACAGGTGGTTTCGGAGTGTCCGCCAGGTGGTTCTGGCGTACCCGGCAGGTGATTTTGGCGTGTCCGGCAGGTGTTTCTGGCGAGTCGAGCAGGTGGCTCCGGCATGCTCGGCAGGTGCTTCCGGCGTCTCCGGCACGTGGTTCTGGTGTGTCTGAGAGCTGGTTCCGGCATGTCCGGCAGATGATTCCGGAGTGTCCGCCAAGTGGTTCTGGCATACCCGGCTGGTGATTTGGCCATGTCAGGTAGGTGGCTCCGGCGTGCTCGGCAGGTTGTTCAGACGGGTCTGGCAGGTGTTTTCCGTCTGTTCGGGGTGTGGTTCCAGCATCTCATGCACATGGTTCTGGCACGTCTGAGATGTGGTTCCGGCCGGCCCGACAGGTGTTTCCACAGTGTCCGCCAAGTGGTACTGGCGTAATTGTCAGGTGATTTTGGCATGACCGGCAGGTGGTTCCAGCAGGCCCGGCAGGTGATTCCGAAGTGTTCCCCAACTGGTTGTGGCGTAGCCGGCAGGTGATTTTTGCGTGTCCGGCAGGTGGTTCTGGCGAGTCGATCAGGTGGTTCCGGCGTGCTCGGCAGGTCCTTCCGGGGTCATTGGCACGTGGTTCTGGCATATCTGAGAGTTGGTTCCGGCATGCCCGGCAGGTGATTGCGGAGTGTTCGCCAAGTGTTTCAGGCGTAGCCGGCAGGTGATTTTGCATGTCCAGCGGTCGTTCCGGGGGGTCGAGCCGGTGGTTCCGGCGTGTCCGGCAGGTGGTTCCGGTCTGTCCGGCAGGTGGTTCTGTGGTGTCCGGCACGAGGTTCAGTCTGAGAGGCTGTGCCGGCATGCCCCTCACGTGCTTCCGGCTTGTCCCCGAAGTGGTGCTGGTGTAGCGGGCAGGTGATTTTGGCGTGTCCGGCAGGTGGTTCAGGCGAGTTGAGCAGGTGGTTGCGACGTGCTCGGCAGGTGCTTCCGGCGTCTCCGGCACGTGTTTCTGGCACATCTGACTGGTGGTTCCGGCATGCCCAAAAGTTGATTCCGGTCTGTCCGGTAGGTGGTTCCGGCGTGCACGGCACGTGGTTCTGGTACGTCTCAGAGGTGGTTGCGTATGCCCAACAGGTGATGACGGACTGTCCGCCACGTGCTTCTGGCACGTCTGAGAGGTGGTTCCAACATGCCCGGCAGGTCATTTCAGAGAGTCGTCCAAGTGGTTCTGGCGTAGCCCGCAGGTGATTTTGGCGTGTCCGGCAGGTGGTTCAGGCATGGCCGTCACGTGGTTCCAGTCTGTCCAGGACGTGTTTCCAGCTTCTCCGGCAGGTGGTTCTGGTACGTCTGAGAGGTGGTTCCGCCATGGCTGGCAGGTTATCCCGGACTGTCCCCCAGGTGGTTCTGGCATACCCAGCAGTTGATATTTTCCTGTGTGGCAGGTGGTTCCAGCGAGTCGAACAGGTGGCTCTGGCGTTCTTGGCAGGTGGTTCCGGTCTGTCCGGTAGGTGTTTCCGTCGTTTCTGGCACGTGCTTCTGGCACGTCTGAAAGGTGGTTCCGGCATGCGCTGCAGGTGATTCTGTAGTGTCCGCCAGGTGGTTCTGGCATACCCGGCAGGTGATTTTGGCGTGTCCGGCAGGTGTTTCTGGCGAGTCGAGCAGGTGGCTCCGGCATGCTCGGCAGGTGCTTCCGGCGTCTCCGGCACTTGGTTCTGGTGTGTCTGAGAGCTGGTTCCGGCATGTCCAGCAGATGATTCCGGAGTGTCCGCCAAGTGGTTCTGGCATACCCAGCAGGTGATTTTGGCGTGTCAGGGAGGTGGTACCGGTGAGTCGAGCAGGTGGTTCCGGCGTGCTCAGCAGGTGGTTCAGGCGGTTCTGGCAGGTGGTATCCGTCTGTTCGGGGTGTGGTTCCAGCATCTCATGAACACGTTTCTGGTACGTCTGAGATGTGGTTCCAGCCGGCCCGACAGGTGTTTCCGCAGTGTCCGCCAAGCGGTTCTGGCGTAGTTGGCAGGTGACTTTGGCATGACTGGCAGGTGGTTCCAGCAAGCCTGGCAGGTGATTCCAAAGTGTTCCCCAACTGGTTGTGGCGTAGCCGGCAGGTGATTTTTGCGTGATCGGCAGGTGGTTCTGGCGAGTCGAGCAGGTGGTTCCGGCGTGCTCGGCTGGTGCTTCCGGGGTCATTGGCACGGGGTTCTGGCATGTCTGAGAGGTGGTTCCTGCATGCCCGGCAAGTGATTCCGGAGTGTTCGCCAAGTGGTTCTGGCATAGTCGGCAGGTGATTTTGGCATGTCCGGCAGGTGGTTCAGGCGAGTTGAGCAGGTGGTTCCAACGTGCTTGGCAGGTGCTTCCGGCGTCTCCATCACGTGTTTCTGGCACATCTGACAGGTGGTTCCGGCATGCCCGAAAGGTGATTCCGGTCTGTCCGGTAGGTGGTTCCAGCCTGCACGGCATGTGGTTCTGGTACGTCTCAGAGGTGGTTGCGCATGCCCAACAGGTGATTCCGGACTGTCTGCCACATGGTTCTGGCACGTCTGAGAGGTGGTTCCGGCATGCCCGGCAAGTCATCCCAGAGAGTCCTCCAAGTGGTTCTGGCATAACACGCAGGTGATTTTGGCGTGTCTGGCAGGTTGTTCCGTTGTGCTTGGCAGGTGGTTCAGGCTTGGCCGGCAGGTGGTTCCAGACTGTCCAGGACGTGTTTCCAGCTTCTCCGGCAGGTGGTTCTGGTAGGTCTGAGAGGTGGTTCCGCCATGGCTGGCAGGTGATTCCGGACCGTCCCCCAGGCGGTTCTGGCATAGCCAGCAGTTGATATTGGCCTGTCCGGCAGGTGGTTCCAGCGAGTCGAACAGGTGGCTCCGGCGTGCTCGGCAGGTGGTTCCGGTCTGTCCGGCAGGTGATTCCGGCGTGTCCGGCACGTGCTTCCGGCACGTCTGAGTGGTGGTTCCGGCATGCGCGACAGGTGATTTCGGAGTGTCCGCCAGGTGGTTCTCGCGTACCCGGCAGGTGATTTTGGCGTGTGCGGCAGGTGTTTCTGGCGAGTCGAGCAGGTGGCTCCGGCATGCTCGGCAGGTGCTTCCGGCGTCTCCGGCACGTGGTTCTGGTGTGTCTGAGAGCTGGTTCCGGCATGTCCGGCAGATGATTCCGGAGTGTCCGCCAAGTGGTTCTGGCATACCCAGCAGGTGATTTTGGCGTGTCAGGGAGGTGGTACCGGTGAGTCGAGCAGGTGGTTCCGGCGTGCTCGGCAGGTGGTTCAGGCGGTTCTGGCAGGTGGTATCCGTCTGTTCGGGGTGTGGTTCCAGCATCTCATGAACACGTTTCTGGCACGTCTGAGATGTGGTTCCAGCCGGCCCGACAGGTGTTTCCGCAGTGTCCGCCAAGCGGTTCTGGCGTAGTTGGCAGGTGATTTTGGCATGACTGGCAGGTGGTTCCAGCAAGCCTGGCAGGTGATTCCAAAGTGTTCACCAACTGGTTGTGGCGTAGCCGGCAGGTGATTTTTGCGTGATCGGCAGGTGGTTCTGGCGAGTCGAGCAGGTGGTTCTGGCGTGCTCGGCTGGGGCTTCCGGGGTCATTGGCACGGGGTTCTGGCATGTCTGAGAGGTGGTTCCTGCATGCCCGGCAAGTGATTCCGGAGTGTTCGCCAAGTGGTTCTGGCATAGTCGGCAGGTGATTTTGGCGTGTCCGGCTGGTGGTTCAGGCGAGTTGAGCAGGTGGTTCCAACGTGCTTGGCAGGTGCTTCCGGCGTCTCCGGCACGTGTTTCTGGCACATCAGACAGGTGGTTCCGGCATGCCCGAAAGTTGATTCCGGTCTGTCCGGTAGGTGGTTCCAGCCTGCACGGCATGTGGTTCTGGTACGTCTCAGATGTGGCTGCGCATGCCCAACAGGTGATTCCGGACTGTCCGCCACATGGTTCTGGCACGTCTGAGAGGTGGTTCCGGCATGCCCGGCAGGTCATCCCAGAGAGTCCTCCAAGTGGTTCTGGCATAACACGTAGGTGATTTTGGCGTGTCTGGCAGGTTGTTCCGTAGTGCTTGGCAGGTGGTTCAGGCTTGGCCGGCAGGTGGTTCCAGACTGTCCAGGACGTGTTTCCAGCTTCTCCGGCAGGTGGTTCTGGTTCGTCTGAGAGGTGGTTCCGCCATGGCTGGCAGGTGATTCCGGACCGTCCCCCAGGTGGTTCTGGCATAGCCAGCAGTTGATATTGGCCTGTCCGACAGGTGGTTCCAGCGAGCCGAACAGGTGGCTCCGGCGTGCTCGGCAGGTGGTTCCGGTCTGTCCGGTAGGTGATTCCGGCGTGTCCGGCACGTGCTTCTGGCACGTCTGAGAGGTGGTTCCGGCATGCGCGACAGGTGATTTCGGAGTGTCCGCCAGGTGGTTCTGGCGTACCCGGCAGGTGATTTTGGTGTGTCCGGCATGTGCTTCTGGCGAGTCGAGCAGGTGGCTCCGGCATGCTCGGCAGGTGCTTCCGGCGTCTCCGGCACTTGGTTCTGGTGTGTCTGAGAGCTGGTTCCGGCATGTCCGGCAGATGATTCCGGAGTGTCCGCCAAGTGGTTCTGGCATACCCGGCTGGTGATTTGGGCATGTCAGGTAGGTGGTTCCGGCGAGTCGAGCAGGTGGCTCCGGTGTGCTCGGCAGGTTGTTCAGACGGGTCTGCAGGTGTTTTCCGTCTTTTCGTGGTGTGGTTCCAGCATCTCATGCACATGGTTCTGGCACGTCTGAGATGTGGTTCCGGCCGGCCCGACAGGTGTTTCCACAGTGTCCGCCAAGTGGTACTGGCGTAGTTGGCAGGTGATTTTGGCATGACCGTCAGGTGGTTCCAGCAAGCCCAGCAGGTGATTCCGAAGTGTTCCCCAACTGGTTGTGGCGTAGCCGGCAGGTGATTTTTGCGTGTCCGGCAGGTGGTTCTGGCGAGTCGAGCAGGTGGTTCCGGCGTGCTCGGCAGGTCCTTCCGGGGTCATTGGCACGTGGTCCTGGCATATCTGAGAGGTGGTTCCGGCATGCCCGGCAGGTGATTCCGGAGTGTTCGCCAAGTGTTTCCGGCGTAGCCGGCAGGTGATTTTGCATGTCCAGCGGTCGTTCCGGCGGGTCGAGCCGGTGGTTCCGGCGTGTCCGGCAGGTGGTTCTGGTCTGTCCGGCAGGTGGTTCTGTGGTGTCCAGCACGAGGTTCAGTCTGAGAGGCTGTGCCGGCATGCCCCTCACGTGATTCCGGCTTGTCCCCGAAGTGGTGCTGGTGTAGCGGGCAGGTGACTTTGGCGTGTCCGGCAGGTGGTTCAGGCGAGTTGAGCAGGTGGTTGCGACGTGCTCGGCAGGTGCTTCCGGCGTCTCCGGCACGTGTTTGTGGCACATCTGACTGGTGGTTCCGGCATGCCCAAAAGTTGATTCCGGTCTGTCCGTTAGGTGGTTCCGGCGTGCACGGCACGTGGTTCTGGTACGTGTCAGAGGTGGTTGCGTATGCCCAACAGGTGATTCCGGACTGTCCGCCACGTGCTTCCGGCACGTCTGAGAGGTGGTTCCAACATGCCCGGCAGGTCATTTCGGAGAGTCGTCCAAGTGGTTCTGGCGTAGCCCGCAGGTGATTTTGGCGTGTCCGGCAGGTGGTTCCGCCGTGCTCGGCAGGTGGTTCAGGCATGGCCGTCACGTGGTTCCAGTCTGTCCAGGACGTGTTTCCAGCTTCTCCGGCAGGTGGTTCTGGTACGTCTGAGAGGTGGTTCCGCCATGGCTGGCAGGTGATTCCGGACCGTCCCCCAGGTGGTTCTGGCATAGCCAGCAGTTGATATTGGCCTGTCCGGCAGGTGGTTCCAGCGAGTCAAACAGGTGGCTCCGGCGTTCTTGGCAGGTGGTTCCGGTCTGTCCGGTAGGTGTTTCTGGCGTGTCCGGCACGTGCTTCCGGCACGTCTGAGAGGTGGTTCCGGCATGCGCGGCAGGTGATTCCATAGTGTCCGCCAGGTGGTTCTGGCATACCCGGCAGGTGATTTTGGCGTGTCCGGCAGGTGGTTCCGGCGAGTCGAGCAGGTGGCTCCGGCGTGCTCGGCAGGTTGTTCAGACGGGTCTGGCAGGTGTTTTCCGTCTGTTCGGGGTGTGGTTCCAGCATCTCATGCACATGGTTCTGGCATGTCTGAGATGTGGTTCCGGCCGGCCCGACAGGTGTTTCCACAGTGTCCGCCAAGTGGTACTGGCGTAGTTGGCAGGTGATTTTGGCATGACCGGCAGGTGGTTCCAGCAAGCCCAGCAGGTGATTCCGAAGTGTTCCCCAACTGGTTGTGGCGTAGCCGGCAGGTGATGTTTGCGTGTCCGGCAGGTGGTTCTGGCGAGTCGAGCAGGTGGTTCCGGCGTGCTCGGCAGGTGCTTCCGGGGTCATTGGCGCGTGGTCCTGGCATATCTGAGAGGTGGTTCAGGCATGCCCGGCAGGTGATTCCTGAATGTTCGCCAAGTGTTTCCGTCGTAGCCGGCAGGTGATTTTGCATGTCCAGCGGTCGTTCCGGCGGGTCGAGCCGGTGGTTCCGGCGTGTCCGCCAGGTGGTTCCAGTCTGTCCGGCAGGTGGTTCTGTGGTGTCCGGCACGAGGTTCAGTCTGAGAGGCTGTGCCGGCATGCCCCTCACGTGATTCCGGCTTGTCCCCGAAGTGGTGCTGGTGTAGCGGGCAGGTGATTTTGGCATGTCCGGCAGGTGTTTCTGGCGAGTCGAGCAGGTGGCTCCGGCATGCTCGGCAGGTCCTTCCGGCGTCTCCGGCACGTGGTTCTGGTGTGTCTGAGAGCTGGTTCCGGCATGTCCGGCAGATGATTCCGGAGTGTCCGCCAAGTGGTTCTGGCATACCCGGCTGGTGATTTGGCCATGTCAGGTAGGTGGTTCTGGCGAGTCGAGCAGGTGCTTCCGGCGTGCTCGGCAGGTGCTTCCGGGGTACTGGCGCGTGGTTCTGGCATATCTGAGAGGTGGTTCCGGCATGCGCGGCAGGTGATTCCGTAGTGTCCGCCAGGTGGTTCTGGCATACCCGGCAGGTGATTTTGGCGTGTCCGGCAGGTGTTTCTGGCGAGTCGAGCAGGTGGCTCCGGCATGCTCGGCAGGTGCTTCCGGCGTCTCCGGCACGTGGTTCTGGTGTGTCTGAGAGCTGGTTCCGGCATGTCCGGCAGATGATTCCGGAGTGTCCGCCAAGTGGTTCTGGCATACCCAGCAGGTGATTTTGGCGTGTCAGGGAGGTGGTACCGGTGAGTCGAGCAGGTGGTTCCGGCGTGCTCAGCAGGTGGTTCAGGCGGTTCTGGCAGGTGGTATCCGTCTGTTCGGGGTGTGGTTCCAGCATCTCATGAACACCTTTCTGGCACGTCTGAGATGTGGTTCCAGCCGGCCCGACAGGTGTTTCTGCAGTGTCCGCCAAGCGGTTCTGGCGTAGTTGGCAGGTGATTTTGGCATGACTGGCAGGTGGTTCCAGCAAGCCTGGCAGGTGATTCCAAAGTGTTCCCCAACTGGTTGTGGCGTAGCCGGCAGCTGATTTTTGCGTGATCGGCAGGTGGTTCTGGCGTGCTCGGCTGGTGCTTCCGGGGTCATTGGCACGGGGTTCTGGCATGTCTGAGAGGTGGTTCCTGCAGGCCCGGCAAGTGATTCCGGAGTGTTCGCCAAGTGGTTCTGGCATAGTCGGCAGGTGATTTTGGCATGTCCCGCAGGTGGTTCAGGCGAGTTGAGCAGGTGGTTCCAACGTGCTTGGCAGGTGCTTCCGGCGTCTCCGGCACGTGTTTCTGGCACATCTGACAGGTGGTTCCGGCATGCCCGAAATGTGATTCCGGTCTGTCCGGTAGGTGGTTCCGGCGTGCACGGCACGTGGTTCTGGTACGTCTCAGAGGTGGTTGCGTATGCCCAACAGGTGATCCCGGACTGTCCGCCACGTGCTTCTGGCACGTCTGAGAGGTGGTTCCAACATGCCCGGCAGGTCATTTCGGAGAGTCGGCCAAGTGGTTCTGGCGTAGCCCGCAGGTGATTTTGGCGTGTCCGGCAGGTGGTTCCGCCGTGCTCGGCAGGTGGTTCAGGCATGGGCGTCACGTGGTTCCAGTCTTTCCAGGACGTGTTTCCAGCTTCTCCGGCAGGTGGTTCTGGTACGTCTGAGAGGTTGTTCCGCCATGGCTGGCAGGTGATCCCGGACTGTCCCCCAGGTGGTTCTGGCATAGCCAGCAGTTGATATTGGCCTGTGCGGCAGGTGGTTCCAGCGAGTCGAACAGGTGGCTCCGGTGTTCTTGGCAGGTGGTTCCGGTCTGTCCGGTAGGTGTTCCCGGCGTGTCCGGCACATGCTTCCGGCACGTCTGAGAGGTGGTTCCGGCATGTGAGGCAGGTGATTCCGTAGTGTCCGCCAGGTGGTTCTGGCATAGCGGGCAGGTGATTTTGGCGTGTCCGGCAGGTGTTTCTGGCGAGTCGAGCAGGTGGCTCCGGCATGCTCGGCAGGTGCTTCCGGCGTCTCCGGCACTTGGTTCTGGTGTGTCTGAGAGCTGGTTCCGGCATGTCCCCAGATGATTCCGGAGTGTCCGCCAAGTGGTTCTGGCATACCCAGCAGGTGATTTTGGCGTGTCAGGGAGGTGGTACCGGTGAGTCGAGCAGGTGGTTCCGGCGTGCTCAGCAGGTGGTTCAGGCGGTTCTGGCAGGTGGTATCCGTCTGTTCGGGGTGTGGTTCCAGCATCTCATGAACACGTTTCTGGCACGTCTGAGATGTGGTTCCAGCCGGCCCGACAGGTGTTTCCGCAGTGTACGCCAAGCGGTTCTGGCGTAGTTGGCAGGTGATTTTGGCATGACTGGCAGGTGGTTCCAGCAAGCCTGGCAGGTGATTCCAAAGTGTTCACCAACTGGTTGTGGCGTAGCCGGCAGGTGATTTTTGCGTGATCGGCAGGTGGTTCTGGCGAGTCGAGCAGGTGGTTCCGGCGTGCTCGGCTGGGGCTTCCGGGGTCATTGGCACGGGGTTCTGGCATGTCTGAGAGGTGGTTCCTGCATGCCCGGCAAGTGATTCCGGAGTGTTCGCCAAGTGGTTCTGGCATAGTCGGCAGGTGATTTTGGCGTGTCCGGCTGGTGGTTCAGGCGAGTTGAGCAGGTGGTTCCAACGTGCTTGGCAGGTGCTTCCGGCGTCTCCGGCACGTGTTTCTGGCACATCAGACAGGTGGTTCCGGCATGCCCGAAAGGTGATTCCGGTCTGTCCGGTAGGTGGTTCCAGCCTGCACGGCATGTGGTTCTGGTACGTCTCAGAGGTGGCTGCGCATGCCCAACAGGTGATTCCGGACTGTCCGCCACATGGTTCTGGCACGTCTGAAGGTGGTTCCGGCATGCCCGGCAGGTCATCCCAGAGAGTCCTCCAAGTGGTTCTGGCATAACACGTAGGTGATTTTGGCGTGTCTGGCAGGTTGTTCCGTAGTGCTTGGCAGGTGGTTCAGGCTTGGCCGGCAGGTGGTTCCAGACTGTCCAGGACGTGTTTCCAGCTTCTCCGGCAGGTGGTTCTGGTTCGTCTGAGAGGTGGTTCCGCCATGGCTGGCAGGTGATTCCGGACCGTCCCCCAGGTGGTTCTGGCATAGCCAGCAGTTGATATTGGCCTGTCCGACAGGTGGTTCCAGCGAGCCGAACAGGTGGCTCCGGCGTGCTCGGCAGGTGGTTCCGGTCTGTCCGGTAGGTGATTCCGGCGTGTCCGGCACGTGCTTCCGGCACGTCTGAGAGGTGGTTCCGGCATGCGCGACAGGTGATTTCGGAGTGTCCGCCAGGTGGTTCTGGCGTACCCGGCAGGTGATTTTGGTGTGTCCGGCATGTGCTTCTGGCGAGTCGAGCAGGTGGCTCCGGCATGCTCGGCAGGTGCTTCCGGCGTCTCCGGCACTTGGTTCTGGTGTGTCTGAGAGCTGTTTCCGGCATGTCCGGCAGATGATTCCGGAGTGTCCGCCAAGTGGTTCTGGCATACCCGGCTGGTGATTTGGGCATGTCAGCTAGGTGGTTCCGGCGAGTCGAGCAGGTGGCTCCGGCGTGCTCGGCAGGTTGTTCAGACGGTCTGGCAGGTGTTTTCCGTCTGTTCGGGGTGTGGTTCCAGCATCTCATGCACATGGTTCTGGCACGTCTGAGATGTGGTTCCGGCCGGCCCGACAGGTTTTTCCACAGTGTCCGCCAAGTGGTACTGGCGTAGTTGGCAGGTGATTTTGGCATGACCGGCAGGTGGTTCCAGCAAGCCTGGCAGGTGATTCCAAAGTGTTCCACAACTGGTTGTGGCGTAGCCGGCAGGTGATTTTTGCGTGTCCGGCAGGTGGTTCTGGCGAGTCGAGCAAGTGGTTCCGGCGTGCTCGGCAGGTGCTTCCGGGGTCACTGGCACGTGGTTCTGGCATATCTGAGAGGTGGTTCCGGCATGCGCGGCAGGTGATTCCGTAGTGTCCGCCAGGTGGTTCTGGCATACCCGGCAGGTGATTTTGTAGTGTCCGGCAGGTGTTTCTGGCGAGTCGAGCAGGTGGCTCCGGCATGCTCGGCAGGTGCTTCCGGCGTCTCCGGCACGTGGTTCCGGTGTGTCTGAGAGCTGGTTCCGGCATGTCCGGCAGATGATTCCGGAGTGTCCGCCAAGAGGTTCTGGCATACCCGGCTGGTGATTTGGGCATGTCCGGAGGGGGTTCCAGCGAGTCGAACAGGTGCCTCCGGCGTTCTTGGCAGGTGGTTCCGGTCTGTCCGGTAGGTGATTCCGGCGTGTCCGGCACGTGCTTCCGGCACGTCTGATAGGTGGTTCCGGCATGCGCGACAGGTGATTTCGGAGTGTCCGCCAGGTGGTTCTGGCGTAACCGGCAGGTGATTTTGGCGAACCGGCAGGTGTTTCTGGCGAGTCGAGCAGGTGGCTCCGGCATGCTCGGCAGGTGCTTCCGGCGTCTCCGGCCCTTGGTTCTGGTGTGTCTGAGAGCTGGTTCCGGCATGTCCGGCAGATGATTCCGGAGTATCCGCCTAGTGGTTCTGGAATACCCGGCTGGTGATTTTGGCATTTCAGGTAGGTGGTTCCGGCGAGTCGAGCTGGTGGCTCCGGCGTGCTCGGCAGTTTGTTCAGACGGGTCTGGCAGGTGTTTTCAGTCTGTTCGGGCTGTGGTTCCAGCATCTCATGCACATGGTTCTGGCACGTCTGAGACGTGGTTCCGGCCGGCCCGACAGGTGTTTCCACAGTGTCCGCCAAGTGGTACTGGCGTAGTTGGCAGGTGATTTTGGCATGACCGGCAGGTGGTTCCAGCAAGCCCGGCAGGTGATTCCAAAGTGTTCCCCAACTGGTTGTGGCGTAGCCGGCAGGTGATTTTTGCGTGTCCGGCAGGTGGTTCTGGCGAGTCGAGCAGGTGGTTCCGGCGTGCTCGGCAGGTGCTTCCGGGGTCATTGGCACGTGGTTCTGGCATATCTGAGTGGTGGTTCCGGCATGCCCGGCAGGTGATTCCGGAGTGTTCGCCAAGTGTTTCCGGCGTAGCCGGCAGGTGATTTTGCATGTCCAGCGGTCGTTCCGGCGGGTCGAGCCGGTGGTTCCGGCGAGTCCGGCAGGTGGTTCCGGTCTGTCCGGCAGGTGGTTCTGTGGTGTCCGGCACGAGGTTCAGTCTGAGAGGCTGTGCCGGCATGCCCCTCACGTGATTCCGGCTTGTCCCCGAAGTGGTGCTGGTGTAGCGGGCAGGTGATTTTGGCGTGTCCGGCAGGTGGTTCAGGCGAGTTGAGCGGGTGGTTGCGACGTGCTCGGCAGGTGCTTCCGGCGTCTCCGGCACGTGTTTCTGGCACATCTGACTGGTGGTTCCGGCATGCCCAAAAGTTGATTCCGGTCTGTCCGGTAGGTGTCTCCGGCGTGCACGGCACGTGATTCTGGTACGTGTCAGAGGTGGTTGCGTATGCCCAACAGGTGATTCCAGACTGTCCGCCACGTGCTTCTGGCACGTCTGAGAGGTGGTTCCAACATGCCCGGCAGGTCATTTCGGAGAGTCGTCCAAGTGGTTCTGGCGTAGCCCGCAGGTGATTTTGGCGTGTCCGGCAGTTGGTTCCGCCGTGCTCGGCAGGTGGTTCAGGCATGCCCGTCACGTGGTTCCAGTCTGTCCAGGACGTGTTTCCAGCCTCTCCGGCAGGTGGTTCTGGTACGTCTGAGAGGTGGTTCCGCCATGGCTGGCAGGTGATCCCGGACCGTCCCCCAGGTGGTTCTGGCATAGCCAGGAGTTGATATTGGCCTGTCCGGCAGGTGGTTCCAGCGAGTCGAACAGGTGGCTCCGGCGTTCTTGGCAAGTGGTTCCGGTCTGTCCAGTAGGTGTTTCCGGCGTGTCTGGCACGTGCTTCCGGCACGTCTGAGAGGTGGTTCCGGCATGCGCGGCAGGTGATTCCGTAGTGTCCGCCAGGTGGTTCTGGCATACCCGGCAGCTGATTTTGGCGTGTCCGGCAGGTGTTTCTGGCGAGTCGAGCAGGTGGCTCCGGCATGCTCGGCAGGTGCTTCCGGCGTCTCCGGCACTTGGTTCTGGTGTGTCTGAGAGCTGGTTCCGGCATGTCCGGCAGATGATTCCGGAGTGTCCGCCAAGTGGTTCTGGCATACCCAGCAGGTGATTTTGGCGTGTCAGGGAGGTGGTACCGGTGAGTTGAGCAGGTGGTTCCGGCGTGCTCAGCAGGTGGTTCAGGCGGTTCTGGCAGGTGGTATCCGTCTGTTCGGGGTGTGGTTCCAGCATCTCATGAGCACGTTTCTGGCACGTCTGAGATGTGGTTCCAGCCGGCCCGACAGGTGTTTCCGCAGTGTCCGCCAAGCGGTTCTGGCGTAGTTGGCAGGTGATTTTGGCATGACTGGCAGGTGGTTCCAGCAAGCCTGGCAGGTGATTCCAAAGTGTTCACCAACTGGTTGTGGCGTAGCCGGCAGGTGATTTTTGCGTGATCGGCAGGTGGTTCTGGCGAGTCGAGCAGGTGGTTCCGGCGTGCTCGGCTGGTGCTTCCGGGGTCATTGGCACGGGGTTCTGGCATGTCTGAGAGGTGGTTCCTGCATGCCCGGCAAGTGATTCCGGAGTGTTCGCCAAGTGGTTCTGGCATAGTCGGCAGGTGATTTTGGCATGTCCGGCAGGTGGTTCAGGCGAGTTGAGCAGGTGGTTCCAACGTGCTTGGCAGGTGCTTCCGGCGTCTCCGGCACGTGTTTCTGGCACATCTGACAGGTGGTTCCGGCATGCCCGAAAGGTGATTCCGGTCTGTCCGGTAGGTGGTTCCAGCCTGCACGGCATGTGGTTCTGGTACGTCTCCGAGGTGGTTGCGCATGCCCAACAGGTGATTCCGGACTGTCCGCCACATGGTTCTGGCACGTCTGAGAGGTGGTTCCGGCACGCCCGGCAGGTCATCCCAGAGAGTCCTCCAAGTGGTTCTGGCATAACACGCAGGTGATTTTGGCGTGTCTGGCAGGTTGTTCCGTTGTGCTTGGCAGTTGGTTCAGGCTTGGCCGGCAGGTGGTTCCAGAATGTCCAGGACGTGTTTCCAGCTTCTCCGGCAGGTGGTTCTGGTTCGTCTGAGAGGTGGTTCCGCCATGGCTGGCAGGTGATTCCGGACCGTCCCCCAGGTGGTTCTGGCATAGCCAGCAGTTGATAGTGGCCTGTCCGGCAGGTGTTTCCAGTGAGTCGAACAGGTGGCTCCGGCGTGCTCGGCAGGTGGTTCCGGTCTGTCCGGTAGGTGTTTCCGGTGTGTCCGGCACGTGCTTCTGGCACGTCTGAGAGGTGGTTCCGGCATGCGCGACAGGTGGTTTCGGAGTGTCCGCCAGGTGGTTCTGGCGTAACTGGCAGGCGATTTTGGCGTGTCCGGCAGGTGTTTCTGGAGAGTCGAGCAGGTGGCTCCGGCATGCTCGGCAGGTGGTTCCGGTCTGTCCGGTAGGTGATTCCGGCGTGTCCGGCACGTGCTTCCGGCACGTCTGAGATGTGGTTCCGGCATGCGCGACAGGTGGTTTCGGAGTGTCCGCCAGGTGGTTCTGGCGTACCCGGCAGGTGATTTTGGCGTGTCCGGCAGGTGTTTCTGGCGAGTCGAGCAGGTGGCTCCGGCATGCTCGGCAGGTGCTTCCGGCGTCTCCGGCACGTGGTTCTGGTGTGTCTGAGAGCTGGTTCCGGCATGTCCGGCAGATGATTCCGGAGTGTCCGCCAAGTGGTTCTGGCATACCCGGCTGGTGATTTGGGCATGTCAGGTAGGTGGTTCCGGCGAGTCGAGCAGGTGGCTCCGGCGTGCTCGGCAGGTTGTTCAGACGGGTCTGGCAGGTGTTTTCCGTCTGTTCGGGGTGTGGTTCCAGCATCTCATGCACATGGTTCTGGCACGTCTGAGATGTGGTTCCGGCCGGCCCGACAGGTGTTTCCACAGTGTCCGCCAAGTGGTACTGGCGTAGTTGGCAGGTGATTTTGGCATGACCGGCAGGTGGTTCCAGCAAGCCCGGCAGGTGATTCCGAAGTGTTCCCCAACTGGTTGTGGCGTAGCCGGCAGGTGATTTTTGCGTGTCCGGCAGGTGGTTCAGGCGAGTCGAGCAGGTGGCTCCGGCGTGCTCGGCAGGTGCTTCCGGGGTCATTGGCACGTGGTTCTGGCATATCTGAGAGGTGGTTCCGGCATGCCCGGCAGGTGATTCCGGAGTGTTCGCCAAGTGTTTCCGGCGTAGCCGGCAGGTGATTTTGCATGTCCAGCGGTCGTTCCGGCGGGTCGAGCCGGTGGTTCCGGCGTGTCCGGCAGGTGGTTCCGGTCTGTCCGGCAGGTGGTTCTGTGGTGTCCGGCACAAGGTTCAGTCTGAGAGGCTGTGCCGGCATGCCCCTCACGTGATTCCGGCTTGTCCCCAAAGTGGTGCTGGTGTAGCGGGCAGGTGATTTTGGCGTGTCCGGCAGGTGGTTCAGGCGAGTTGAGCAGGTGGTTGCGACGTGCTCGGCAGGTGCTTCCGGCGTCTCCGGCACGTTTTTCTGGCACATCTGACTGGTGGTTCCGGCATGCCCAAAAGTTGATTCCGGTCTGTCCGGTAGGTGGTTCCGGCGTGCACGGCACGTGGTTCTGGTACGTCTCAGAGGTGGTTGCGTATGCCCAATTGGCGATCCCTGACTGTCCGCCACGTGCTTCTGGCACGTCTGAGAGGTGGTTCCAACATGCCCGGCAGGTCATTTCGGAGAGTCGTCCAAGTGGTTCTGGCGTAGCCCGCAGGTGATTTTGGCGTGTCCGGCAGGTGGTTCCGCCGTGCTCGGCAGGTGGTTCAGGCATGGCCGTCACGTGGTTCCAGTCTGTCCAGGACGTGTTTCCAGCTTCTCCGGCAGGTGGTTCTGGTACGTCTGAGAGGTGGTTCCGCCATGGCTGGCAGGTGATCCCGGACCGTCCCCCAGGTGGTTCTGGCATAGCCAGCAGTTGATATTGGCCTGTCCGGCAGGTGGTTCCAGCGAGTCGAACAGGTGGCTCCGGCGTTCTTGGCAGGTGGTTCCGGTCTGTCCGGTAGGTGTTTCCGGCGTGTCTGGCACGTGCTTCCGGCACGTCTGAGAGGTGGTTCCGGAATGTGCGACAGGTGATTTCGGAGTGTCCGCCAGGTGGTTCTGGCGTGCCCGGCAGGTGATTTTGGCGTGTCCGGCAGGTGTTTCTGGCGAGTCGAGCAGGTGGCTCCGGCATGCTCGGCAGGTGCTTCCGGCGTCTCCGGCACTTGGTTCTGGTGTGTCTGAGAGCTGGTTCCGGCATGTCCCCAGATGATTCCGGAGTGTCCGCCAAGTGGTTCTGGCATACCCAGCAGGTGATTTTGGCGTGTCAGGGAGGTGGTACCGGTGAGTCGAGCAGGTGGTTCCGGCGTGCTCAGCAGGTGGTTCAGGCGGTTCTGGCAGGTGGTATCCGTCTGTTCGGGGTGTGGTTCCAGCATCTCATGAACACGTTTCTGGCACGTCTGAGATGTGGTTCCAGCCGGCCCGACAGGTGTTTCCGCAGTGTCCGCCAAGCGGTTCTGGCGTAGTTGGCAGGTGATTTTGGCATGACTGGCAGGTGGTTCCAGCAAGCCTGGCAGGTGATTCCAAAGTGTTCACCAACTGGTTGTGGCGTAGCCGGCAGGTGATTTTTGCGTGATCGGCAGGTGGTTCTGGCAAGTCGAGCAGGTGGTTCCGGCGTGCTCGGCTGGTGCTTCCGGGGTCATTGGCACGGGGTTCTGGCATGTCTGAGAGGTGGTTCCTGCATGCCCGGCAAGTGATTCCGGAGTGTTTGCCAAGTGGTTCTGGCATAGTCGGCAGGTGATTTTGGCATGTCCGGCAGGTGGTTCAGGCGAGTTGAGCAGGTGGTTCCAACGTGCTTGGCAGGCGCTTCCGGCGTCTCCGGCATGTGTTTCTGGCACATCTGACAGGTGGTTCCGGCATGCCCGAAAGGTGATTCCGGTCTGTCTGGTAGGTGGTTCCAGCCTGCACGGCATGTGGTTCTGGTACGTCTCCGAGGTGGTTGCGCATGCCCAACAGGTGATTCCGGACTGTCCGCCACATGGTTCTGGCACGTCTGAGAGGTGGTTCCGGCATGCCCGGCAGGTCATCCCAGAGAGTCCTCCAAGTGGTTCTGGCATAACACGCAGGTGATTTTGGCGTGTCTGGCAGGTTGTTCCGTTGTGCTTGGCAGTTGGTTCAGGCTTGGCCGGCAGGTGGTTCCAGAATGTCCAGGACGTGTTTCCAGCTTCTCCGGCAGGTGGTTCTGGTTCGTCTGAGAGGTGGTTCCGCCATGGCTGGCAGGTGATTCCGGACCGTCCCCCAGGTGGTTCTGGCATAGCCAGGACTTGATAGTGGCCTGTCCGGCAGGTGTTTCCAGTGAGTCGAACAGGTGGCTCCGGCGTGCTCGGCAGGTGGTTCCGGACTGTCCGGTAGGTGATTCCTGAGTGTCCGGCACGTTCTCCCGGCACGTCTGAGAGGTGGTTCCGGCATGCGCGACAGGTGGTTTCGGAGTGTCCGACAGATGGTTCTGGCGTACCCGGCAGGTGATTTTGGCGTGTCCGGCAGGTGTTTCTGGCGAGTCGAGCAGGTGGCTCCGGCATGCTCGGCAGGTGCTTCCGGCGTCTCCGGCACGTGGTTCTGGTGTGTCTGAGAGCTGGTTCCGGCATGTCCGGCAGATGAGTCCTTAGTGTCCGCCAAGTGGTTCTGGCATACCCGGCTGGTGTTTTGGGCATGTCAGGTAGGTGGTTCCGGCGAGTCGAGCAGGTGGCTCCGGCGTGCTCGGCAGGTTGTTCAGACGGGTCTGCAGGTGTTTTCCGTCTTTTCGTGGTGTGGTTCCAGCATCTCATGCACATGGTTCTGGCACGTCTGAGATGTGGTTCCGGCCGGCCCGACAGGTGTTTCCACAGTGTCCGCCAAGTGGTACTGGCGTAGTTGGCAGGTGATTTTGGCATGACCGTCAGGTGGTTCCAGCAAGCCCAGCAGGTGATTCCGAAGTGTTCCCCAACTGGTTGTGGCGTAGCCGGCAGGTGATTTTTGCGTGTCCGGCAGGTGGTTCTGGCGAGTCGAGCAGGTGGTTCCGGCGTGCTCGGCAGGTCCTTCCGGGGTCATTGGCACGTGGTCCTGGCATATCTGAGAGGTGGTTCCGGCATGCCCGGCAGGTGATTCCGGAGTGTTCGCCAAGTGTTTCCGGCGTAGCCGGCAGGTGATTTTGCATGTCCAGCGGTCGTTCCGGCGGGTCGAGCCGGTGGTTCCGGCGTGTCCGGCAGGTGGTTCTGGTCTGTCCGGCAGGTGGTTCTGTGGTGTCCAGCACGAGGTTCAGTCTGAGAGGCTGTGCCGGCATGCCCCTCACGTGATTCCGGCTTGTCCCCGAAGTGGTGCTGGTGTAGCGGGCAGGTGACTTTGGCGTGTCCGGCAGGTGGTTCAGGCGAGTTGAGCAGGTGGTTGCGACGTGCTCGGCAGGTGCTTCCGGCGTCTCCGGCACGTGTTTGTGGCACATCTGACTGGTGGTTCCGGCATGCCCAAAAGTTGATTCCGGTCTGTCCGTTAGGTGGTTCCGGCGTGCACGGCACGTGGTTCTGGTACGTGTCAGAGGTGGTTGCGTATGCCCAACAGGTGATTCCGGACTGTCCGCCACGTGCTTCCGGCACGTCTGAGAGGTGGTTCCAACATGCCCGGCAGGTCATTTCGGAGAGTCGTCCAAGTGGTTCTGGCGTAGCCCGCAGGTGATTTTGGCGTGTCCGGCAGGTGGTTCCGCCGTGCTCGGCAGGTGGTTCAGGCATGGCCGTCACGTGGTTCCAGTCTGTCCAGGACGTGTTTCCAGCTTCTCCGGCAGGTGGTTCTGGTACGTCTGAGAGGTGGTTCCGCCATGGCTGGCAGGTGATTCCGGACCGTCCCCCAGGTGGTTCTGGCATAGCCAGCAGTTGATATTGGCCTGTCCGGCAGGTGGTTCCAGCGAGTCAAACAGGTGGCTCCGGCGTTCTTGGCAGGTGGTTCCGGTCTGTCCGGTAGGTGTTTCTGGCGTGTCCGGCACGTGCTTCCGGCACGTCTGAGAGGTGGTTCCGGCATGCGCGGCAGGTGATTCCATAGTGTCCGCCAGGTGGTTCTGGCATACCCGGCAGGTGATTTTGGCGTGTCCGGCAGGTGGTTCCGGCGAGTCGAGCAGGTGGCTCCGGCGTGCTCGGCAGGTTGTTCAGACGGGTCTGGCAGGTGTTTTCCGTCTGTTCGGGGTGTGGTTCCAGCATCTCATGCACATGGTTCTGGCATGTCTGAGATGTGGTTCCGGCCGGCCCGACAGGTGTTTCCACAGTGTCCGCCAAGTGGTACTGGCGTAGTTGGCAGGTGATTTTGGCATGACCGGCAGGTGGTTCCAGCAAGCCCAGCAGGTGATTCCGAAGTGTTCCCCAACTGGTTGTGGCGTAGCCGGCAGGTGATGTTTGCGTGTCCGGCAGGTGGTTCTGGCGAGTCGAGCAGGTGGTTCCGGCGTGCTCGGCAGGTGCTTCCGGGGTCATTGGCGCGTGGTCCTGGCATATCTGAGAGGTGGTTCAGGCATGCCCGGCAGGTGATTCCTGAATGTTCGCCAAGTGTTTCCGTCGTAGCCGGCAGGTGATTTTGCATGTCCAGCGGTCGTTCCGGCGGGTCGAGCCGGTGGTTCCGGCGTGTCCGCCAGGTGGTTCCAGTCTGTCCGGCAGGTGGTTCTGTGGTGTCCGGCACGAGGTTCAGTCTGAGAGGCTGTGCCGGCATGCCCCTCACGTGATTCCGGCTTGTCCCCGAAGTGGTGCTGGTGTAGCGGGCAGGTGATTTTGGC
Source organism: Equus przewalskii (assembly GCF_037783145.1). Lineage (NCBI taxonomy): Eukaryota > Metazoa > Chordata > Mammalia > Perissodactyla > Equidae > Equus > Equus przewalskii. The sequence goes on along the minus strand of NW_027227456.1, from coordinate 10,447 downwards.
ATGTCCGGCAGGTGTTTCTGGCGAGTCGAGCAGGTGGCTCCGGCATGCTCGGCAGGTCCTTCCGGCGTCTCCGGCACGTGGTTCTGGTGTGTCTGAGAGCTGGTTCCGGCATGTCCGGCAGATGATTCCGGAGTGTCCGCCAAGTGGTTCTGGCATACCCGGCTGGTGATTTGGCCATGTCAGGTAGGTGGTTCTGGCGAGTCGAGCAGGTGCTTCCGGCGTGCTCGGCAGGTGCTTCCGGGGTACTGGCGCGTGGTTCTGGCATATCTGAGAGGTGGTTCCGGCATGCGCGGCAGGTGATTCCGTAGTGTCCGCCAGGTGGTTCTGGCATACCCGGCAGGTGATTTTGGCGTGTCCGGCAGGTGTTTCTGGCGAGTCGAGCAGGTGGCTCCGGCATGCTCGGCAGGTGCTTCCGGCGTCTCCGGCACGTGGTTCTGGTGTGTCTGAGAGCTGGTTCCGGCATGTCCGGCAGATGATTCCGGAGTGTCCGCCAAGTGGTTCTGGCATACCCAGCAGGTGATTTTGGCGTGTCAGGGAGGTGGTACCGGTGAGTCGAGCAGGTGGTTCCGGCGTGCTCAGCAGGTGGTTCAGGCGGTTCTGGCAGGTGGTATCCGTCTGTTCGGGGTGTGGTTCCAGCATCTCATGAACACCTTTCTGGCACGTCTGAGATGTGGTTCCAGCCGGCCCGACAGGTGTTTCTGCAGTGTCCGCCAAGCGGTTCTGGCGTAGTTGGCAGGTGATTTTGGCATGACTGGCAGGTGGTTCCAGCAAGCCTGGCAGGTGATTCCAAAGTGTTCCCCAACTGGTTGTGGCGTAGCCGGCAGCTGATTTTTGCGTGATCGGCAGGTGGTTCTGGCGTGCTCGGCTGGTGCTTCCGGGGTCATTGGCACGGGGTTCTGGCATGTCTGAGAGGTGGTTCCTGCAGGCCCGGCAAGTGATTCCGGAGTGTTCGCCAAGTGGTTCTGGCATAGTCGGCAGGTGATTTTGGCATGTCCCGCAGGTGGTTCAGGCGAGTTGAGCAGGTGGTTCCAACGTGCTTGGCAGGTGCTTCCGGCGTCTCCGGCACGTGTTTCTGGCACATCTGACAGGTGGTTCCGGCATGCCCGAAATGTGATTCCGGTCTGTCCGGTAGGTGGTTCCGGCGTGCACGGCACGTGGTTCTGGTACGTCTCAGAGGTGGTTGCGTATGCCCAACAGGTGATCCCGGACTGTCCGCCACGTGCTTCTGGCACGTCTGAGAGGTGGTTCCAACATGCCCGGCAGGTCATTTCGGAGAGTCGGCCAAGTGGTTCTGGCGTAGCCCGCAGGTGATTTTGGCGTGTCCGGCAGGTGGTTCCGCCGTGCTCGGCAGGTGGTTCAGGCATGGGCGTCACGTGGTTCCAGTCTTTCCAGGACGTGTTTCCAGCTTCTCCGGCAGGTGGTTCTGGTACGTCTGAGAGGTTGTTCCGCCATGGCTGGCAGGTGATCCCGGACTGTCCCCCAGGTGGTTCTGGCATAGCCAGCAGTTGATATTGGCCTGTGCGGCAGGTGGTTCCAGCGAGTCGAACAGGTGGCTCCGGTGTTCTTGGCAGGTGGTTCCGGTCTGTCCGGTAGGTGTTCCCGGCGTGTCCGGCACATGCTTCCGGCACGTCTGAGAGGTGGTTCCGGCATGTGAGGCAGGTGATTCCGTAGTGTCCGCCAGGTGGTTCTGGCATAGCGGGCAGGTGATTTTGGCGTGTCCGGCAGGTGTTTCTGGCGAGTCGAGCAGGTGGCTCCGGCATGCTCGGCAGGTGCTTCCGGCGTCTCCGGCACTTGGTTCTGGTGTGTCTGAGAGCTGGTTCCGGCATGTCCCCAGATGATTCCGGAGTGTCCGCCAAGTGGTTCTGGCATACCCAGCAGGTGATTTTGGCGTGTCAGGGAGGTGGTACCGGTGAGTCGAGCAGGTGGTTCCGGCGTGCTCAGCAGGTGGTTCAGGCGGTTCTGGCAGGTGGTATCCGTCTGTTCGGGGTGTGGTTCCAGCATCTCATGAACACGTTTCTGGCACGTCTGAGATGTGGTTCCAGCCGGCCCGACAGGTGTTTCCGCAGTGTACGCCAAGCGGTTCTGGCGTAGTTGGCAGGTGATTTTGGCATGACTGGCAGGTGGTTCCAGCAAGCCTGGCAGGTGATTCCAAAGTGTTCACCAACTGGTTGTGGCGTAGCCGGCAGGTGATTTTTGCGTGATCGGCAGGTGGTTCTGGCGAGTCGAGCAGGTGGTTCCGGCGTGCTCGGCTGGGGCTTCCGGGGTCATTGGCACGGGGTTCTGGCATGTCTGAGAGGTGGTTCCTGCATGCCCGGCAAGTGATTCCGGAGTGTTCGCCAAGTGGTTCTGGCATAGTCGGCAGGTGATTTTGGCGTGTCCGGCTGGTGGTTCAGGCGAGTTGAGCAGGTGGTTCCAACGTGCTTGGCAGGTGCTTCCGGCGTCTCCGGCACGTGTTTCTGGCACATCAGACAGGTGGTTCCGGCATGCCCGAAAGGTGATTCCGGTCTGTCCGGTAGGTGGTTCCAGCCTGCACGGCATGTGGTTCTGGTACGTCTCAGAGGTGGCTGCGCATGCCCAACAGGTGATTCCGGACTGTCCGCCACATGGTTCTGGCACGTCTGAAGGTGGTTCCGGCATGCCCGGCAGGTCATCCCAGAGAGTCCTCCAAGTGGTTCTGGCATAACACGTAGGTGATTTTGGCGTGTCTGGCAGGTTGTTCCGTAGTGCTTGGCAGGTGGTTCAGGCTTGGCCGGCAGGTGGTTCCAGACTGTCCAGGACGTGTTTCCAGCTTCTCCGGCAGGTGGTTCTGGTTCGTCTGAGAGGTGGTTCCGCCATGGCTGGCAGGTGATTCCGGACCGTCCCCCAGGTGGTTCTGGCATAGCCAGCAGTTGATATTGGCCTGTCCGACAGGTGGTTCCAGCGAGCCGAACAGGTGGCTCCGGCGTGCTCGGCAGGTGGTTCCGGTCTGTCCGGTAGGTGATTCCGGCGTGTCCGGCACGTGCTTCCGGCACGTCTGAGAGGTGGTTCCGGCATGCGCGACAGGTGATTTCGGAGTGTCCGCCAGGTGGTTCTGGCGTACCCGGCAGGTGATTTTGGTGTGTCCGGCATGTGCTTCTGGCGAGTCGAGCAGGTGGCTCCGGCATGCTCGGCAGGTGCTTCCGGCGTCTCCGGCACTTGGTTCTGGTGTGTCTGAGAGCTGTTTCCGGCATGTCCGGCAGATGATTCCGGAGTGTCCGCCAAGTGGTTCTGGCATACCCGGCTGGTGATTTGGGCATGTCAGCTAGGTGGTTCCGGCGAGTCGAGCAGGTGGCTCCGGCGTGCTCGGCAGGTTGTTCAGACGGTCTGGCAGGTGTTTTCCGTCTGTTCGGGGTGTGGTTCCAGCATCTCATGCACATGGTTCTGGCACGTCTGAGATGTGGTTCCGGCCGGCCCGACAGGTTTTTCCACAGTGTCCGCCAAGTGGTACTGGCGTAGTTGGCAGGTGATTTTGGCATGACCGGCAGGTGGTTCCAGCAAGCCTGGCAGGTGATTCCAAAGTGTTCCACAACTGGTTGTGGCGTAGCCGGCAGGTGATTTTTGCGTGTCCGGCAGGTGGTTCTGGCGAGTCGAGCAAGTGGTTCCGGCGTGCTCGGCAGGTGCTTCCGGGGTCACTGGCACGTGGTTCTGGCATATCTGAGAGGTGGTTCCGGCATGCGCGGCAGGTGATTCCGTAGTGTCCGCCAGGTGGTTCTGGCATACCCGGCAGGTGATTTTGTAGTGTCCGGCAGGTGTTTCTGGCGAGTCGAGCAGGTGGCTCCGGCATGCTCGGCAGGTGCTTCCGGCGTCTCCGGCACGTGGTTCCGGTGTGTCTGAGAGCTGGTTCCGGCATGTCCGGCAGATGATTCCGGAGTGTCCGCCAAGAGGTTCTGGCATACCCGGCTGGTGATTTGGGCATGTCCGGAGGGGGTTCCAGCGAGTCGAACAGGTGCCTCCGGCGTTCTTGGCAGGTGGTTCCGGTCTGTCCGGTAGGTGATTCCGGCGTGTCCGGCACGTGCTTCCGGCACGTCTGATAGGTGGTTCCGGCATGCGCGACAGGTGATTTCGGAGTGTCCGCCAGGTGGTTCTGGCGTAACCGGCAGGTGATTTTGGCGAACCGGCAGGTGTTTCTGGCGAGTCGAGCAGGTGGCTCCGGCATGCTCGGCAGGTGCTTCCGGCGTCTCCGGCCCTTGGTTCTGGTGTGTCTGAGAGCTGGTTCCGGCATGTCCGGCAGATGATTCCGGAGTATCCGCCTAGTGGTTCTGGAATACCCGGCTGGTGATTTTGGCATTTCAGGTAGGTGGTTCCGGCGAGTCGAGCTGGTGGCTCCGGCGTGCTCGGCAGTTTGTTCAGACGGGTCTGGCAGGTGTTTTCAGTCTGTTCGGGCTGTGGTTCCAGCATCTCATGCACATGGTTCTGGCACGTCTGAGACGTGGTTCCGGCCGGCCCGACAGGTGTTTCCACAGTGTCCGCCAAGTGGTACTGGCGTAGTTGGCAGGTGATTTTGGCATGACCGGCAGGTGGTTCCAGCAAGCCCGGCAGGTGATTCCAAAGTGTTCCCCAACTGGTTGTGGCGTAGCCGGCAGGTGATTTTTGCGTGTCCGGCAGGTGGTTCTGGCGAGTCGAGCAGGTGGTTCCGGCGTGCTCGGCAGGTGCTTCCGGGGTCATTGGCACGTGGTTCTGGCATATCTGAGTGGTGGTTCCGGCATGCCCGGCAGGTGATTCCGGAGTGTTCGCCAAGTGTTTCCGGCGTAGCCGGCAGGTGATTTTGCATGTCCAGCGGTCGTTCCGGCGGGTCGAGCCGGTGGTTCCGGCGAGTCCGGCAGGTGGTTCCGGTCTGTCCGGCAGGTGGTTCTGTGGTGTCCGGCACGAGGTTCAGTCTGAGAGGCTGTGCCGGCATGCCCCTCACGTGATTCCGGCTTGTCCCCGAAGTGGTGCTGGTGTAGCGGGCAGGTGATTTTGGCGTGTCCGGCAGGTGGTTCAGGCGAGTTGAGCGGGTGGTTGCGACGTGCTCGGCAGGTGCTTCCGGCGTCTCCGGCACGTGTTTCTGGCACATCTGACTGGTGGTTCCGGCATGCCCAAAAGTTGATTCCGGTCTGTCCGGTAGGTGTCTCCGGCGTGCACGGCACGTGATTCTGGTACGTGTCAGAGGTGGTTGCGTATGCCCAACAGGTGATTCCAGACTGTCCGCCACGTGCTTCTGGCACGTCTGAGAGGTGGTTCCAACATGCCCGGCAGGTCATTTCGGAGAGTCGTCCAAGTGGTTCTGGCGTAGCCCGCAGGTGATTTTGGCGTGTCCGGCAGTTGGTTCCGCCGTGCTCGGCAGGTGGTTCAGGCATGCCCGTCACGTGGTTCCAGTCTGTCCAGGACGTGTTTCCAGCCTCTCCGGCAGGTGGTTCTGGTACGTCTGAGAGGTGGTTCCGCCATGGCTGGCAGGTGATCCCGGACCGTCCCCCAGGTGGTTCTGGCATAGCCAGGAGTTGATATTGGCCTGTCCGGCAGGTGGTTCCAGCGAGTCGAACAGGTGGCTCCGGCGTTCTTGGCAAGTGGTTCCGGTCTGTCCAGTAGGTGTTTCCGGCGTGTCTGGCACGTGCTTCCGGCACGTCTGAGAGGTGGTTCCGGCATGCGCGGCAGGTGATTCCGTAGTGTCCGCCAGGTGGTTCTGGCATACCCGGCAGCTGATTTTGGCGTGTCCGGCAGGTGTTTCTGGCGAGTCGAGCAGGTGGCTCCGGCATGCTCGGCAGGTGCTTCCGGCGTCTCCGGCACTTGGTTCTGGTGTGTCTGAGAGCTGGTTCCGGCATGTCCGGCAGATGATTCCGGAGTGTCCGCCAAGTGGTTCTGGCATACCCAGCAGGTGATTTTGGCGTGTCAGGGAGGTGGTACCGGTGAGTTGAGCAGGTGGTTCCGGCGTGCTCAGCAGGTGGTTCAGGCGGTTCTGGCAGGTGGTATCCGTCTGTTCGGGGTGTGGTTCCAGCATCTCATGAGCACGTTTCTGGCACGTCTGAGATGTGGTTCCAGCCGGCCCGACAGGTGTTTCCGCAGTGTCCGCCAAGCGGTTCTGGCGTAGTTGGCAGGTGATTTTGGCATGACTGGCAGGTGGTTCCAGCAAGCCTGGCAGGTGATTCCAAAGTGTTCACCAACTGGTTGTGGCGTAGCCGGCAGGTGATTTTTGCGTGATCGGCAGGTGGTTCTGGCGAGTCGAGCAGGTGGTTCCGGCGTGCTCGGCTGGTGCTTCCGGGGTCATTGGCACGGGGTTCTGGCATGTCTGAGAGGTGGTTCCTGCATGCCCGGCAAGTGATTCCGGAGTGTTCGCCAAGTGGTTCTGGCATAGTCGGCAGGTGATTTTGGCATGTCCGGCAGGTGGTTCAGGCGAGTTGAGCAGGTGGTTCCAACGTGCTTGGCAGGTGCTTCCGGCGTCTCCGGCACGTGTTTCTGGCACATCTGACAGGTGGTTCCGGCATGCCCGAAAGGTGATTCCGGTCTGTCCGGTAGGTGGTTCCAGCCTGCACGGCATGTGGTTCTGGTACGTCTCCGAGGTGGTTGCGCATGCCCAACAGGTGATTCCGGACTGTCCGCCACATGGTTCTGGCACGTCTGAGAGGTGGTTCCGGCACGCCCGGCAGGTCATCCCAGAGAGTCCTCCAAGTGGTTCTGGCATAACACGCAGGTGATTTTGGCGTGTCTGGCAGGTTGTTCCGTTGTGCTTGGCAGTTGGTTCAGGCTTGGCCGGCAGGTGGTTCCAGAATGTCCAGGACGTGTTTCCAGCTTCTCCGGCAGGTGGTTCTGGTTCGTCTGAGAGGTGGTTCCGCCATGGCTGGCAGGTGATTCCGGACCGTCCCCCAGGTGGTTCTGGCATAGCCAGCAGTTGATAGTGGCCTGTCCGGCAGGTGTTTCCAGTGAGTCGAACAGGTGGCTCCGGCGTGCTCGGCAGGTGGTTCCGGTCTGTCCGGTAGGTGTTTCCGGTGTGTCCGGCACGTGCTTCTGGCACGTCTGAGAGGTGGTTCCGGCATGCGCGACAGGTGGTTTCGGAGTGTCCGCCAGGTGGTTCTGGCGTAACTGGCAGGCGATTTTGGCGTGTCCGGCAGGTGTTTCTGGAGAGTCGAGCAGGTGGCTCCGGCATGCTCGGCAGGTGGTTCCGGTCTGTCCGGTAGGTGATTCCGGCGTGTCCGGCACGTGCTTCCGGCACGTCTGAGATGTGGTTCCGGCATGCGCGACAGGTGGTTTCGGAGTGTCCGCCAGGTGGTTCTGGCGTACCCGGCAGGTGATTTTGGCGTGTCCGGCAGGTGTTTCTGGCGAGTCGAGCAGGTGGCTCCGGCATGCTCGGCAGGTGCTTCCGGCGTCTCCGGCACGTGGTTCTGGTGTGTCTGAGAGCTGGTTCCGGCATGTCCGGCAGATGATTCCGGAGTGTCCGCCAAGTGGTTCTGGCATACCCGGCTGGTGATTTGGGCATGTCAGGTAGGTGGTTCCGGCGAGTCGAGCAGGTGGCTCCGGCGTGCTCGGCAGGTTGTTCAGACGGGTCTGGCAGGTGTTTTCCGTCTGTTCGGGGTGTGGTTCCAGCATCTCATGCACATGGTTCTGGCACGTCTGAGATGTGGTTCCGGCCGGCCCGACAGGTGTTTCCACAGTGTCCGCCAAGTGGTACTGGCGTAGTTGGCAGGTGATTTTGGCATGACCGGCAGGTGGTTCCAGCAAGCCCGGCAGGTGATTCCGAAGTGTTCCCCAACTGGTTGTGGCGTAGCCGGCAGGTGATTTTTGCGTGTCCGGCAGGTGGTTCAGGCGAGTCGAGCAGGTGGCTCCGGCGTGCTCGGCAGGTGCTTCCGGGGTCATTGGCACGTGGTTCTGGCATATCTGAGAGGTGGTTCCGGCATGCCCGGCAGGTGATTCCGGAGTGTTCGCCAAGTGTTTCCGGCGTAGCCGGCAGGTGATTTTGCATGTCCAGCGGTCGTTCCGGCGGGTCGAGCCGGTGGTTCCGGCGTGTCCGGCAGGTGGTTCCGGTCTGTCCGGCAGGTGGTTCTGTGGTGTCCGGCACAAGGTTCAGACTGAGAGGCTGTGCCGGCATGCCCCTCACGTGATTCCGGCTTGTCCCCAAAGTGGTGCTGGTGTAGCGGGCAGGTGATTTTGGCGTGTCCGGCAGGTGGTTCAGGCGAGTTGAGCAGGTGGTTGCGACGTGCTCGGCAGGTGCTTCCGGCGTCTCCGGCACGTTTTTCTGGCACATCTGACTGGTGGTTCCGGCATGCCCAAAAGTTGATTCCGGTCTGTCCGGTAGGTGGTTCCGGCGTGCACGGCACGTGGTTCTGGTACGTCTCAGAGGTGGTTGCGTATGCCCAATTGGCGATCCCTGACTGTCCGCCACGTGCTTCTGGCACGTCTGAGAGGTGGTTCCAACATGCCCGGCAGGTCATTTCGGAGAGTCGTCCAAGTGGTTCTGGCGTAGCCCGCAGGTGATTTTGGCGTGTCCGGCAGGTGGTTCCGCCGTGCTCGGCAGGTGGTTCAGGCATGGCCGTCACGTGGTTCCAGTCTGTCCAGGACGTGTTTCCAGCTTCTCCGGCAGGTGGTTCTGGTACGTCTGAGAGGTGGTTCCGCCATGGCTGGCAGGTGATCCCGGACCGTCCCCCAGGTGGTTCTGGCATAGCCAGCAGTTGATATTGGCCTGTCCGGCAGGTGGTTCCAGCGAGTCGAACAGGTGGCTCCGGCGTTCTTGGCAGGTGGTTCCGGTCTGTCCGGTAGGTGTTTCCGGCGTGTCTGGCACGTGCTTCCGGCACGTCTGAGAGGTGGTTCCGGAATGTGCGACAGGTGATTTCGGAGTGTCCGCCAGGTGGTTCTGGCGTGCCCGGCAGGTGATTTTGGCGTGTCCGGCAGGTGTTTCTGGCGAGTCGAGCAGGTGGCTCCGGCATGCTCGGCAGGTGCTTCCGGCGTCTCCGGCACTTGGTTCTGGTGTGTCTGAGAGCTGGTTCCGGCATGTCCCCAGATGATTCCGGAGTGTCCGCCAAGTGGTTCTGGCATACCCAGCAGGTGATTTTGGCGTGTCAGGGAGGTGGTACCGGTGAGTCGAGCAGGTGGTTCCGGCGTGCTCAGCAGGTGGTTCAGGCGGTTCTGGCAGGTGGTATCCGTCTGTTCGGGGTGTGGTTCCAGCATCTCATGAACACGTTTCTGGCACGTCTGAGATGTGGTTCCAGCCGGCCCGACAGGTGTTTCCGCAGTGTCCGCCAAGCGGTTCTGGCGTAGTTGGCAGGTGATTTTGGCATGACTGGCAGGTGGTTCCAGCAAGCCTGGCAGGTGATTCCAAAGTGTTCACCAACTGGTTGTGGCGTAGCCGGCAGGTGATTTTTGCGTGATCGGCAGGTGGTTCTGGCAAGTCGAGCAGGTGGTTCCGGCGTGCTCGGCTGGTGCTTCCGGGGTCATTGGCACGGGGTTCTGGCATGTCTGAGAGGTGGTTCCTGCATGCCCGGCAAGTGATTCCGGAGTGTTTGCCAAGTGGTTCTGGCATAGTCGGCAGGTGATTTTGGCATGTCCGGCAGGTGGTTCAGGCGAGTTGAGCAGGTGGTTCCAACGTGCTTGGCAGGCGCTTCCGGCGTCTCCGGCATGTGTTTCTGGCACATCTGACAGGTGGTTCCGGCATGCCCGAAGGTGATTCCGGTCTGTCTGGTAGGTGGTTCCAGCCTGCACGGCATGTGGTTCTGGTACGTCTCCGAGGTGGTTGCGCATGCCCAACAGGTGATTCCGGACTGTCCGCCACATGGTTCTGGCACGTCTGAGAGGTGGTTCCGGCATGCCCGGCAGGTCATCCCAGAGAGTCCTCCAAGTGGTTCTGGCATAACACGCAGGTGATTTTGGCGTGTCTGGCAGGTTGTTCCGTTGTGCTTGGCAGTTGGTTCAGGCTTGGCCGGCAGGTGGTTCCAGAATGTCCAGGACGTGTTTCCAGCTTCTCCGGCAGATGGTTCTGACCCGTCTGAGAGGTGATTCCGCCATGGCTGGCAGTCGATTCCGGGACCGTCCCCCAGGTGGTTCTGGCATAGCCAGGAGGACTTGGATAGTGGCCTGTCCGGCAGGTGTTTCCAGTGGGAGTCGAACAGGTGGCTCCGGCGTGCTCGGCGAGGTGGTTCCGCAGCTGTCCGTGTGCACTCCCAGTGTCCGGCACGTTCTCCCGGCACGTCTGAGAAGGTGGTTCCGGCATGCGCGACAGGTGGTTTCGGAGTGTCCGACAGACTGGTATCTGGCGTACCCGGCAGGTGATTTTGGCGTGCTCCGGGCAGGTGTTTCTGGCGAGTCGAGCAGTGGCTCCGGCATGCTCGGCAGGTGCTTCCGGCGTCTCCGGCACCCGTGGTTCTGGTGTGTCTGAGAGCTGGGAGTTCCCGGCATGTCCGGCAGATGAGTCCTTAGTGTCCGCCAAAGTGGTTCTGGCATACCCGGCTGGTGTTTTGGGCATGTCAGG
>NW_027227455.1:0-32859 GCF_037783145.1 Equus przewalskii | reverse complement strand
ACCCCAGGAGCAAGACGACTCTGAACCAAGAAACAAAACATAAACGTGACTCAGGGGTGACAGAGACACTGCCGGCTGCTGTGCAGAAGGAAACTTAACGAAGGTGTGACAGAAGAATGCTGAACGAAGGTGATCCTGACAGAATAGGTGAACCAAGTAGAAAGAACAAGAACAATGGCGTTGAACGGTGGGTCAGACAGAAACATGTCGTTGCCGAGCCTGGCCCTGGGGTACCTACTGGCGCGCGCGAACATAATGAATGAGTAAATAAACATAAAAATGGCGTTAACCAGGCACGACATAGAAAGATGACGTATTGCTCCACCTGCTCGACTCGCCAGAACCACCTGCCGGACACGCAAAAATCACCTGCCGGCTACGCCACAACCAGTTGGGGAACACTTCGGAATCACCTGCCGGGCTTGCTGGAACCACCTGCCGGTCATGCCAAAATCACCTGCCAACTACGCCAGTACCACTTGGCGGACACTGTGGAAACACCTGTCGGGCCGGCCGGAACCACATCTCAGACGTGCGAGAACCATGTGCATGAGATGCTGGGACCACACCCCGAACAGACGGAAAACACCTGCCAGACCCGTCTGAACAACCTGCCGAGCACCTACCTGACATGCCCAAATCACCAGCTGGGTATGCCAGAACCACTTGGCGGACTCTCCGGAATCATCTGCCGGACATGCCGGAACCAGCTCTCAGACACACCAGAACCACGTGCCGGAGACGCCGGAAGCACCTGCCGAGCATGCCGGAGCCACCTGCTCGACTCGCCAGAAACACCTGCCGGACACTCCAAAATCACCTGCCGGGTATGCCAGAAGCACCTGGCGGACACTCCGAAATCACCTGCCACGCATGCCGGAACCACCTCTCAGACGTGCCGGAAGCACGTGCCGGACACGCCGGAATCACCTACGGGACAGACCGGAACCACCTGCCGAGCACGCCGGAGCCACCTGTTCGACTCGCTGGAACCACCTGCCGGACAGGCCAATGTTAACTGCTGGCTATGCCAGAACCACCTGGGGGATGGTCCGGAATCACCTGCCAGCCATGGCGGAACCACCTCTCAGACGTACCAGAACCACCTGCCGGAGAAGCTGGAAACACGTCCTGGACAGTCTGGAACCACCTGCCGGCCAAGCCTGAACCACCTGCCAAGCACCACGGAACATCCTGCCAGACACGCCAAAATCACCTGCGTGTTATGCCAGAACCACCTGGAGGACTCTCTGGGATGACCTGCCGGGCATGCCCGAAACACCTCTAAGACGTGCCAGAACCATGTGGCGGACAGTCCGGAATCACCTGTTGGGCATGCGCAACCACCTCTGAGACGTACCAGAACCACATGCCGTGCAGGCTGGAACCACCTTCCGGACAGACCGGAATCACCTTTCGGGCATGCCGGAACCACCTGTCAGATGTGCCAGAAACACGTGCCGGAGACGCCGGAAGCACCTGCCGAGCATGCCGGAGCCACCTGCTCGACTCGCCAGAAACACATGCCGGACACGCAGAAATCACCTGCCGGCTACGCCACAACCAGTTGGGGAACACTTCGGAATCACCTGCCGGGCTTGCTGGAACCACCTGCCGGTCATGCCAAAATCACCTGCCAACTACGCCAGTACCACTTGGCGGACACTGTGGAAACACCTGTCGGGCCGGCCGGAACCACATCTCAGACGTGCCAGAACCATGTGCATGAGATGCTGGAACCACACCCCGAACAGACGGAAAACACCTGCCAGACCCGTGTGAACAACCTGCCGAGCACGCCGGAGCCACCTGCTCGACTCGCCGGAACCACCTACCTGACATGCCCAAATCACCAGCCGGGTATGCCAGAACCACTTGGCGGACACTCCGGAATCATCTGCCGGACATGCCGGAACCAGCTCTCAGACACACCAGAACCACGTGCCGGAGACGCCGGAAGCACCTGCCGAGCATGCCGGAGCCACCTGCTCGACTCGCCAGAAACACCTGCCGCACACGCCAAAATCACCTGCCGGGTACGCCAGAACCACCTGGCGGACACTCCGAAATCACCTGTCGCGCATGCCGGAACCACCTCTCAGACGTGCCGGAAGCACGTGCCGGACACGCCGGAATCACCTACCGGACAGACCGGAACCACCTGCCGAGCACGCCGGAGCCACCTGTTCGACTCGCTGGAACCACCTGCCGGACAGGCCAATATCAACTGCTGGCTATGCCAGAACCACCTGGGGGACGGTCCGGAATCACCTGCCAGCCATGGCGGAACCACCTCTCAGACGTACCAGAACCACCTGCCGGAGAAGCTGGAAACACGTCCTGGACAGTCTGGAACCACCTGCCGGCCAAGCCTGAACCACCTGCCAAGCACCACGGAACAACCTGCCAGACACGCCAAAATCACCTGCGTGTTATGCCAGAACCACTTGGAGGACTCTCTGGGATGGCCTGCCGGGCATGCCGGAACCACCTCTCAGACGTGCCAGAACCATGTGGCGGACAGTCCGGAATCACCTGTTGGGCATGCGCAACCACCTCTGAGACGTACCAGAACCACATGCCGTGCAGGCTGGAACCACCTACCGGACAGACCGGAATCACCTTTTGGGCATGCCGGAACCACCTGTTAGATGTGCCAGAAACACGTGCCGGAGACGCCGGAAGCACCTGCCAAGCACGTTGGAACCACCTGCTCAACTCGCCTGAACCACCTGCCGGACATGCCAAAATCACCTGCCGACTATGCCAGAACCACTTGGCGAACACTCCGGAATCACTTGCCGGGCATGCAGGAACCACCTCTCCGACATGCCACAACCCCGTGCCAATGACCCCGGAAGCACCAGCCGAGCACGCCAGAACCACCTGCTCGACTCGCCAGAACCACCTGCCGATCACGCAAAAATCACCTGCCGGCTACGCCACAACCAGGTGGTGAATACTTTGGAATCACCTGCCAGGCTTGCTGGAACCACCTGCCAGTCATGCCAAAATCACCTGCCAACTACGCCAGAACCGCTTGGCGGACACTGCGGAAACACCTGTCGGGCCGGCTGGAACCATATCTCAGACGTGCCAGAAACGTTTTCATGAGATGCTGGAACCACACCCCGAACAGATGGATACCACCTGCCAGAACCGCCTGAACCACCTGCCGAGCACGCCGGAACCACCTGCTCGACTCACCGGTACCACCTCCCTGACACGCCAAAATCACCTGCTGGGTATGCCAGAACCACTTGGCGGACACTCCGGAATCATCTGCCGGACATGCCGGAACCAGCTCTCAGACACACCAGAACCAAGTGCTGGAGACGCTGGAAGCACCTGCCGAGCATGCTGGGGCCACCTGCTCGACTCGCCAGAAACACCTGCCGGACACGCCAAAATCACCTGCCGGGTGTGCCAGAACCACCTGTCGGACACTACGGAATCACCTGCCGCGCATCCTGGAAGCACGTGCCAGACACGCCGGAAACACCTACCGAACAGACCGGAACCACCTGCCGAGCACGCCGGAGCCACCTGTTCAACTCGCTGCAACCACCTGCCGGACAGGCCAATATCAACTGCTGGCTATGCCAGAACCACCTGGGGGACAGTCCGGGATCACCTGCCAGCCATGGTGGAACCACCTCTAAGACGTACCAGAACCACCTGCCGGAGAAGCTGGAAACACGTCCTGGACAGACTGGAACCACGTGACGGCCATGCCTGAACCACCTGCCGAGCACGGCGGAACCACCTGCCGGACACGCCAAAATCACCTGCGGGCTACGCCAGAACCACTTGGACGACTCTCCGAAATGACCTGCCGGGCATGTTGGAACCACCTCTCAGACCTGCCAGAAGCACGTGGCGGACAGTCCGGAATCACCTGTTGGGCATACGCAACCACCTCTGACACGTACCAGAACCACGTGCCGTGCACGCCGGAACCACCTACCGGACAGACCGGAATCAACTTTTGGGCATGCCGGAACCACCAGTCAGATGTGCCAGAAACACGTGCCGGAGACGCCGGAAGCACCTGCCGAGCACGTCGCAACCACCTGCTCAACTCGCCTGAACCACCTGCCGGACTCGCCAAAATCACCTGCCCGCTACACCAGCACCACTTCGGGGACAAGCCGGAATCACGTGAGGGGCATGCCGGCACAGCCTCTCAGACTGAACCTCGTGCCGGACACCACAGAACCACCTGCCGGACAGACCGGAACCACCTGCCGGACACGCCGGAACCACCGGCTCGACCCGCCGGAACGACCGCTGGACATGCAAACTCACCTGCCGGCTACGCCGGAAACACTTGGCGAACACTCCGGAATCACCTGCCGGGCATGCCGGAACCACCTCTCAGATATGCCAGAACCACGTGCCAATGACCCCGGAAGCACCTGCCGAGCACGCCGGAACCACCTGCTCGACTCGCCAGAACCACCTGCCGGACACGCAAAAATCACCTGCCGGCTACGCCACAACCAGTTGGGGAACACTTCGGAATCACCTGCCGGGCTTGCTGGAACCACCTGCCGGTCATGCCAAAATCACCTGCCAACTACGCCAGTACCACTTGGCGGACACTGTGGAAACACCTGTCGGGCCGGCCGGAACCACATCTCAGACGTGCCAGAACCATGTGCATGAGATGCTGGAACCACACCCCGAACAGACGGAAAACACCTGCCAGACCCATCTGAACAACCTGCCGAGCACGCCGGAGCCACCTGCTCGACTCGCCGGAACCACCTACCTGACATGCCCAAATCACCAGCCGGGTATGCCAGAACCACTTGGCGGACACTCCGGAATCATCTGCCGGACATGCCGGAACCAGCTCTCAGACACACCAGAACCACGTGCCGGAGATGCCGGAAGCACCTGCCGAGCATGCCGGAGCCACCTGCTCGACTCACCAGAAACACCTGCCGCACACGCCAAAATCACCGGCCGGGTACGCCAGAACCACCTGGCGGACACTCCGAAATCACCTGTCGCGCATGCCGGAACCACCTCTCAGACGTGCCGGAAGCACGTGCCGGACACGCCGGAATCACCTACCGGACAGACCGGAACCACCTGCCGAGCACGCCGGAGCCACCTGTTCGACTCGCTGGAACCACCTGCCAGACAGGCCAATATCAACTGCTGGCTATGCCAGAACCACCTGGGGGACGGTCCGGAATCACCTGCCAGCCATGGCGGAACCACCTCTCAGACGTACCAGAACCACGTGCCGGAGAAGCTGGAAACACGTTCTGGACAGTCTGGAACCACCTGCCGGCCAAGCCTGAACCACCTGCCAAGCACAACGGAACAACCTGCCAGACACGCCAAAATCACCTGCGTGTTATGCCAGAACCACTTGGAGGACTCTCTGGGATGGCCTGCCGGCCATGCCGGAACCACCTCTCAGACGTGCCAGAACCATGTGGCGGACAGTCCGGAATCACCTGTTGGGCATGCGCAACCACCTCTGAGACGTACCAGAACCACATGCCGTGCAGGCTGGAACCACCTACCGGACAGACCGGAATCACCTTTCGGGCATGCCGGAACCACCTGTCAGATGTGCCAGAAACACGTGCCGGAGACGCCGGAAGCACCTGCCAAGCACGTTGGAACCACCTGCTCAACTCGCCTGAACCACCAGCCGGACATGCCAAAATCACCTGCCGACTATGCCAGAACCACTTGGCGAACACTCCGGAATCACTTGCCGGGCATGCAGGAACCACCTCACAGACATGCCAGAACCCCGTGCCAATGACCCTGGAAGCACCAGCCGAGAACGCCGGAACCACCTGCTCGACTCGCCAGAACCACCTGCCGATCACGCAAAAATCACCTGCCAGCTACGCCACAACCAGGTGGTGAACACTTTGGAATCACCTGCCAGGCTTGCTGGAACCACCTGCCAGTCATGCCAAAATCACCTGCCAACTATGCCAGAACCGCTTGGTGGACACTGCGGAAACACCTGTTGGGCCGGCTGGAACCACATCTCAGACGTGCCAGAAACGTTTTCATGAGATGCTGGAACCACACCCCGAACAGACGGATACCACCTGCCAGAACCGCCTGAACCACCTGCCGAGCACGCCGGAACCACCTGCTCGACTCAC
Source organism: Equus przewalskii (assembly GCF_037783145.1). Classification (NCBI taxonomy): domain Eukaryota; kingdom Metazoa; phylum Chordata; class Mammalia; order Perissodactyla; family Equidae; genus Equus; species Equus przewalskii. Next base: position 26,713 of record NW_027227455.1, on the reverse strand, counting down.
CGGTACCACCTCCCTGACACGCCAAAATCACCTGCTGGGTATGCCAGAACCACTTGGCGGACACTCCGGAATCATCTGCCGGACATGCCGGAACCAGCTCTCAGACACACCAGAACCAAGTGCCGGAGACGCCGGAAGCACCTGCCGAGCATGCCGGAGCCATCTGCTCGACTGGCCAGAAACACCTGCCGGAGACGCCAAAATCACCTGCCGAGTATTCCAGAACCACCTGGCGGACACTACGGAATCACCTGCCGCGCATGCCGGAAGGACGTGCCAGACACGCCGCAAACACCTACCGGACAGACCGGAACCACCTGCCAAGAACGCCGGAGCCACCTGTTCGACTCGCTGGAACCACCTGCCGGACAGGCCAATATCAACTGCTGGCTATGTCAGAACCACCTGGGGGACAGTCCGGGATCACCTGCCAGCCATGGCGGAAGCACCTCTCAGACGTACCAGAACCACCTGCCGGAGAAGCTGGAAACACGTCCTGGACAGACTGGAACCACGGGACGCCCATGCCAGAACCACCTGCCGAGCACGGCGGAACCACCTGCAGGACGCGCCAAAATCACCTGCGGGCTACGCCAGAACCACTTGGACGACTCTCCGAAATGACCTGCCGGGCATGTTAGAACCACCTCTCAGACGTGCCAGAAGCACGTGGCGGACAGTTCGGAATCACCTGTTGGGCATACGCAACCACCTCTGACACGTACCAGAACCACGTGCCGTGCACGCCGGAACCACCTACCGGACAGACCGGAATCAACTTTTGGGCATGCCGGAACCACCAGTCAGATGTGCCAGAAGCACGTGCCGGAGACGCCGGAAGCACCTGCCGAGCACGTCGCAACCACCTGCTCAACTCGCCTGAACCACCTGCCGGACACGCCAAAATCACCTGCCCGCTACACCAGCACCACTTCAGGGACAAGCCGGAATCACGTGAGGGGCATGCCGGCACAGCCTCTCAGACTGAACCTTGTGCCGGACACCACAGACCACCTGCCGGACAGACCGGAACCACCTGCCGGACACGCCGGAACCACCGGCTCGACCCGCCGGAACGACCGCTGGACATGCAAAATCACCTGCCGGCTATGCCGGAAACACTTGGCGAACACTCCGGAATCACCTGCCGGGCATGCCGGAACCACCTCTCAGATATGCCAGAACCACGTGCCAATGACCAAGGAAGCACCTGCCGAGCACGCCGGAACCACCTGCTCGACTCACCAGAACCACCTGCCGGACACGCAGAAATCACCTGCCTTCTACGCCACAACCAGTTGGGGAACACTTCAGAATCACCTGCCGGGCTTGCTGGAACCACCTGCCTGTCATCCCAAAATCACCTGCCAACTACGCCAGTACCACTTGGCGGACACTGTGGAAACACCTGTCGGGCCGGCCGGAACCACATCTCAGACGTGCCAGAACCATGTGCATGAGATGCTGGAACCACACCCCGAACAGACGGAAAACACCTGCAAGACCCGTCTGAGCAACCTGCCGAGCACCTACCTGACATGCCCAAATCACCAGCCGGGTATGCCAGAACCACTTGGCGGACACTCCGGAATCATCTGCCGGACATGCCGGAACCAGCTCTCAGACACACCAGAACCACGTGCCGGAGACGCCGTAAGCACCTGCCGAGCATGCCGGAGCCACCTGCTCGACTCGCCAGAAACTCCAGCCGATCATTCAAAAATCACCTGCCGGCTACGCCACAACCATTTGGTGAACACTTTGGAATCACCTGCCAGGCTTGCTGGAACCACCTGCCGGTCATGCCAAAATCACCTGACAACTACGCCAGAACCGCTTGGTGGACACTACGGAAACACCTGTCGGGCCGGCTGGAACCACATCTCAGACGTGCCAGAAACATGTTCATGAGATGCTGGAACCACACCCCGAACAGACGGATACCAACTGCCAGAACCGCCTGAACCACCTGCCGAGCACGCCGGAGCCACCTGCTCGACTCACCGGTACCACCTCCCTGACACGCCAAAATCACCTGCTGGGTATGCCAGAACCACTTGGCGGACACTCCGGAATCATCGGCCGGACATGCCGGAACCAGCTCTCAGACACACCAGAACCAAGTGCCGGAGACGCCGGAAGCACCTGCCGAGCATGCCGGAGCCACCTGCTCGACTCGCCAGAAACACCTGCCGGACACGCCAAAATCACCTGCCGGGTATTCCAGAACCACCTGGCGGACACTACGGAATCACCTGCCGCGCATGCCGGAAGCACGTGCCAGAAACGCCGGAAACACCTACTGGACAGACCGGAACCACCTGCCAAGAACGCCGGAGCCACCTGTTCAACTCGCTGGAACCACCTGCCGCACAATCCAATATCAACTGCTGGCTATGCTAGAACCACCTTGGGGACAGTCCGGGATCACCTGCCAGCCATGGCGGAACCACCTCTCAGACGTACCAGAACCACCTGCCGGAGAAGCTGGAAACACGTCCTGGACAGTCTGGAACCACCTGCCGGCCAAGCCTGAACCACCTGCCAAGCACCACGGAACAACCTGCCAGACAGCCAAAATCACCTGCGTGTTATGCCAGAACCACTTGGAGGACTCTCTGGGATGACCTGCCGGGCATGCCGGAACCACCTCTCAGACGTGCCAGAACCATGTGGCGGACAGTCCGGAATCACCTGTTGGGCATGCGCAACCACCTCTGAGACGTACCAGAACCACATGCCGTGCAGGCTGGAACCACCTACCGGACAGACCGGAATCACCTTTCGGGCATGCCGGAACCACCTGTCAGATGTGCCAGAAACACGTGCCGGAGACGCCGGAAGCACCTGCCAAGCACGTTGGAACCACCTGCTCAACTCGCCTGAACCACCTGCCGGACATGCCAAAATCACCTGCCGACTATGCCAGAACCACTTGGCGAACACTCCGGAATCACTTGCCGGGCATGCAGGAACCACCTCTCAGACATGCCAGAACCCCGTGCCAATGACCCCGGAAGCACCAGCCGAGCACGCCGGAACCACCTGCTCGACTCGCCAGAACCACCTGCCGATCACGCAAAAATCACCTGCCGGCTACGCCACAACCAGTTGGTGAACACTTTGGAATCACCTGCCAGGCTTGCTGGAACCACCTGCCGGTCATGCCAAAATCACCTGCCAACTACGCCAGAACCGCTTGGCGGACACTGCGGAAACACCTGTCGGGCCGGCTGGAACCACATCTCAGACGTGCCAGAAACGTGTTCATGAGATGCTGGAACCACACCCCGAACAGACGGATACCACCTGCCAGAACCGCCTGAACCACCTGCTGAGCACGCCGGAACCACCTGCTCGACTCACCGGTACCACCTCCCTGACACGCCAAAATCACCTGCTGGGTATGCCAGAACCACTTGGCGGACACTCCGGAATCATCTGCCGGACATGCCGGAACCAGCTCTCAGACACACCAGAACCACGTGCCGGAGACGCCGGAAGCACCTGCCGAGCATGCCGGAGCCACCTGCTCGACTCGCCAGAAACACCTGCCGGACACGCCAAAATCACCTGCCGGGTAGGCCAGAACCACCTGGCGGACACTCCGAATTCACCTGTCGCGCATGCCGGAACCACCTCTCAGTCGTGCCGGAAGCACGTGCCGGACACGCCGGAAACACCTACCGGACAGACCGGAACCACCTGCCGAGCACGCCGGAGCCACCTGTTCGACTTGCTGGAACCACCTGCCGGACATGACAATATTAACTGCTGGCTATGCCAGAACCACCTGGGGGACGGTCCGGAATCACCTGCCAGCCATGGCGGAACCACCTCTGAGACGTACCAGAACCACCTGCCGGAGAAGCTGGAAACACGTCCTGGACAGTCTGGAAACACCTGCCGGCCAAGCCTGAACCACCTGCCAAGCACAACGGAACAACGTGCCAGACACGCCAAAATCACCTGCGTGTTATGCCAGAACCACTTGGAGGACTCTCTGGGATGACCTGCCGGGCATGCCGGAACCACCTCTCAGACGTGCCAGAACCATGTGGCGGACAGTCCGGAATCACCTGTTGGGCATGCGCAACCACCTCTGAGACGTACCAGAACCACATGCCGTGCAGGCTGGAACCACCTACCGGACAGACCGGAATCACCTTTCGGGCATGCCGGAACCACCTGTCAGATGTGCCAGAAACACGTGCCGGAGACGCCGGAAGCACCTGCCAAGCACGTTGGAACCACCTGCTCAACTCGCCTGAACCACCTGCCGGACATGCCAAAATCACCTGCCGACTATGCCAGAACCACTTGGCGAACACTCCGGAATCACTTGCCGGGCATGCAGGAACCACCTCTCAGACATGCCAGAACCCCGTGCCAATGACCCCGGAAGCACCAGCCGAGCACGCCGGAACCACCTGCTCGACTCGCCAGAACCACCTGCCGATCACGCAAAAATCACCTGCCGGCTACGCCACAACCAGTTGGGGAACACTTTGGAATCACCTGCCAGGCTTGCTGGAACCACCTGCCGGTCATGCCAAAATCACCTGCCAACTACGCCAGAACCACTTGGCGGACACTGCGGAAACACCTGTCGGGCCGGCTGGAACCACATCTCAGACGTGCCAGAAACGTGTTCATGAGATGCTGGAACCACACCCCGAACAGACGGATACCACCTGCCAGAACCGCCTGAACCACCTGCTGAGCACGCCGGAACCACCTGCTCGACTCACCGGTACCACCTCCCTGACACGCCAAAATCACCTGCTGGGTATGCCAGAACCACTTGGCGGACACTCCGGAATCATCTGCCGGACATGCCGGAACCAGCTGTCAGACACACCAGAACCAAGTGCCGGAGACGCCGGAAGAACCTGCTGAGCATGCCGGAGCCACCTGCTCGACTCGCCAGAAACACCTGCCGGACACGCCAAAATCACCTGCCGGGTATGCCAGAACCACCTGGCGGACACTACGGAATCACCTGCTGCGCATGCCGGAACCACCTCTCAGACGTGCCAGAAGCACGTGCCAGAAACGACGGAAACACCTACCGGACAGTCCAGAACCACCTGCCAAGAACGCCAGAGCCACCTGTTCGACTCGCTGGAACCACCTGCCACACAGGCCAATATCAACTGCTGGCTATGCCAGAACCACCTGGGGGACAGTCCGGGATCACCTGCCAGCCATGGCGGAACCACCTCTCAGACGTACCAGAACCACCTGCCGGAGAAGCTGGAAACACGTCCTGGACAGACTGGAACCACGTGACGGCCATGCCTGAACCACCTGCCGAGCACGGCGGAACCACCTGCTGGACACGCCAAAATCACATGCGGGCTACGCCAGAACCACTTGGACGACTCTCCGAAATGACCTGCCGGGCATGTTGGAACCACCTCTCAGACGTGCCAGAAGCACGTGGCGGACAGTCCGGAATCACCTGTTGGGCATATGCAACCACCTCTGAGACGTACCAGAACCACGTGCCGTGCACGCCGGAACCACCTACCGGACAGACCGGAATCAACTTTTGGGCATGCCGGAACCACCAGTCAGATGTGCCAGAAACACGTGCCGGAGACGCCAGAAGCACCTGCCGAGCACGTCGCAACCACCTGCTCAACTCGCCTGAACCACCTGCCGGACACGCCAAAATCACCTGCCCGCTACACCAGCACCACTTCGGGGACAAGCCGGAATCACGTGAGGGGCATGCCGGCACAGCCTCTCAGACTGAACCTCGTGCCGGACACCACAGAACCACCTGCCGGACAGACCGGAACCACCTGCCGGTCATGCCAAAATCACCTGCCAACTACGCCAGTACCACTTGGCGGACGCTGTGGAAACACCTGTCGGGCCGGCCGGAACCACATCTCAGACGTGCCAGAACCATGTGCATGAGATGCTGGAACCACACCCCGAAAAGACGGAAAACACCTGCCAGACCCGTCTGAACAAAATGCCGAGCACGCCGGAGCCACCTGCTCGACTCGCTGGAACCACCTGACGGACAGGCCAATATTAACTGCTGGCTATGCCAGAACCAACTGGGGACGGTCTGGAATCACCTGGCAGCCATGGCGGAACCACATCTCAGACGTACCAGAACCACCTGCCGGAGAAGCTGGAAACACGTCCTGGACAGTCTGGAACCACCCGCCGGCAAAGCCTGAACCACCTGCCAAGCACCACGGAACAACCTGCCAGGCACGCCAAAATCACCTGCGTGTTATGCCAGAACCACTTGGAGGACTCTCTGGGATGACCTGCTGGGCATGCCGGAACTACCTCTCAGACGTGCCAGAACCATGTGGCGGACAGTCCGGAATCACCTGTTGGGCATGCGCAACCACCTCTGAGACGTACCAGAACCACATGCCGTGCAGGCTGGAACCACCTACCGGACAGACCGGAATCACCTTTCGGGCATGCCGGAACCACCTGTCAGATGTGCCAGAAACACGTGCCGGAGACGCCGGAAGCACCTGACAAGCACGTTGGAACCACCTGCTCAACTCGCCTGAACCACCTGCCGGACATGCCAAAATCACCTGCCGACTATGCCAGAACCACTTGGCGAACACTCCGGAATCACTTGCCGGGCATGCCGGAACCACCTCTCAGACGTGCCAGAACCATGTGGCGGACAGTCCGGATTGACCTGTTTGGAATGCGCAACCACCTCTGAGACGTACCAGAACCACATGCCGTGCAGGCTGGAACCACCTACCGGACAGACCGGAATCACCTTTCGGGCATGCCGGAACCACCTGTCAGATGTGCCAGAAACACGTGCCGGAGATGCCGGAAGCACCTGCCAAGCACGTTGGAACCACCTGCTCAACTCGCCTGAACCACCTGCCACACATGCCGAAATCACCTGCACACTATGCCAGAACCACTTGGCCAACACTCCGAAATCACTTGCCGGGCATGCAGGAACCACCTCTCAGACATGCCAGAACCCCGTGCCAATGACCCCGGAAGCACCAGCCGAGCACGCCGGAACCACCTGCTCGACTCGCCAGAACCACCTGCCGATCATGCAAAAATCACCAGCCGGCTACGCCACAACCAGTTGGTGAACACTTTGGAATCACCTGCCAGGCTTGCTGGAACCACCTGACAGTCATGCCAATATCACCTGCCAACTACGCCAGTACCACTTGGCGGACACTGTGGAAACACCTGTCGGGCCGGCCGGAACCACATCTCAGACGTGCCAGAACCATGTGCATGAGATGCTGGAACCACACCCCGAACAGACGGAAAACACCTGCCAGACCCGTCTGAACAACCTGCCGAGCACGCCGGAGCCACCTGCTCGACTCGCTGGAACCACCTACCTGACATGCCCAAATCACCAGCCGGGTATGCCAGAACCACTTGGCGGACACTCCGGAATCATCTGCCGGACATGCCGGAACCAGCTCTCAGACACACCAGAACCACGTGCCGGAGACGCCGGAAGCACCTGCCGAGCATGCCGGAGCGACCTGCTCGACTCGCCAGAAACACCTGCCGGACACGCCAAAATCACCTGCCGGGTACGCCAGAACCACCTGGCGGACACTCCGAAATCACCTGTCGCGCATGCCGTAACCACCTCTAAGACGTGCCGGAAGCACGTGCCGGACACGCCGGAATCACCTACCGGACAGACCGGAACCACCTGCCGAGCACGCCGGAGCCACCTGTTCGACTCGCTGGAACCACCTGCCGGACAGGCCAATATCAACTGCTGGCTATGCCAGAACCACCTGGGGGACGGTCCGGGATCACCTGCCAGCCATGGCGGAACCACCTCTCAGACGTACCAGAACCACCTGCCGGAGAAGCTGGAAACACGTCCTGGACAGACTGGAACCACGTGACGGCCATGCCTGAACCACCTGCCGAGCACGGCGGAACCACCTGCTGGACACGCCAAAATCACATGCGGGCTACGCCAGAACCACTTGGACGACTCTCCGAAATGACCTGCCGGGCATGTTGGAACCACCTCTCAGACGTGCCAGAAGCACGTGGCGGACAGTCCGGAATCACCTGTTGGGCATACGCAACCACCTCTGAGACGTACCAGAACCACATGCCGTGCACGCCGGAACCACCTACCGGACAGACCGGAATCAACTTTTGGGCATGCCGGAACCACCAGTCAGATGTGCCAGAAACACGTGCCGGAGACGCCGGAAGCACCTGCCGAGCAAGTCGCAACCACCTGCTCAACTCGCCTGAACCACCTGCCGGACACGCCAAAATCACCTGCCCGCTACACCAGCACCACTTCGGGGACAAGCCGGAATCACGTGAGGGGCATGCCGGCACAGCCTCTCACACTGAACCTCGTGCCGGACACCACAGAACCACCTGCCGGACAGACCGGAACCACCTGCCGGTCATGCCAAAATCACCTGCCAACTACGCCAGTACCACTTGGCGGACGCTGTGGAAACACCTGTCGGGCCGGCCGGAACCACATCTCAGACGTGCCAGAAACGTGTTCATGAGATGCTGGAACCACACCCCGAACAGACGGATACCACCTGCCAGAACGGCCTGAACCACCTGCTGAGCACGCCGGAACCAACTGCTCGACTCAACGGTACCACCTCCCTGACACGCCAAAATCACCTGCCCGGTATGCCAGAACCACCTGGCGGACACTACGGAATCACCTGCCGCACATGCCGGAACCACCTCTCAGACGTGCCGGAAGCACGTGCCGGACACGCCGGAAACACCTACCGGACAGACCGGAACCACCTGCCAATAACACCGGAGCCACCTGTTCGACTCGCTGGAACCACCTGCCGGACAGGCCAATATCAACTGCAGGCTATGCCAGAACCACCTGGGGGACAGTCCGGGATCACCTGCCAGCCATGGCGGAACCACCTCTCAGACGTACCAGAACCACCTGCCGGAGAAGCTGGAAACACGTCCTGGACAGACTGGAACCACGTGACGGCCATGCCTGAACCACCTGCCGAGCACGGCGGAACCACCTGTCGGACACGCAAAAATCACCTGCGGGCTACGCCAGAACCACTTGGACGACTCTCCCAAATGACCTGCCGGGCATGTTGGAACCACCTCTCAGACGTGCCAGAAGCACGTGGCGGACAGTCCGTCATCACCTGTTGGGCATACGCAACCACCTCTGAGACGTACCAGAACCACGTGCCGTGCACGCCGGAACCACCTACCGGACAGACCGGAATCAACTTTTGGGCATGCCGGAACCACCAGTCAGATGTGCCAGAAACACGTGCCGGAGACGCCGGAAGCACCTGCCGAGCACGTCGCAACCACCTGCTCAACTCGCCTGAACCACCTGCCGGACACGCCAAAATCACCTGCCCGCTACACCAGCACCACTTCGGGGACAAGCCGGAATCACGTGAGGGGCATGCCGGCACAGCCTCTCAGACTGAACCTTGTGCCGGACACCACAGAACCACCTGCCGGACAGACCGGAACCACCTGCCGGACACGCCGGAACCACCGGCTCGACCCGCCGGAACAACCGCTGGACATGCAAAATCACCTGCCGGCTACGCCGGAAACACTTGGCGAACATTCAGGAATCACCTGCCGGGTATGCCGGAACCACCTCTCAGATATGCCAGAACCACGCGCCAATGACCCCGGAAGCACCTGCCGAGCACGCCGGAACCGCCTGCTCGACTCGCCAGAACCACCTGCCGGACACGCAAACCTCACCTGCCGGCTACACCACAACCAGTTGGGGAACACTTCGGAATCACCTGCCGGGCTTGCTGGAACCACCTGCCGGTCATGCCAAAATCACCTGCCAACTACGCCAGTACCACTTGGCGGACACTGTGGAAACACCTGTCGGACCGGCCGGAACCACATCTCAGACGTGCCAGAACCATGTGCATGAGATGCTGGAACCACACCCCGAACAGACGGAAAACACCTGCCAGACCCGTCTGAACAACCTGCCGAGCACGCCGGAGCCACCTGCTCGACTCGCCGGAACCACCTACCTGACATGCCCAAATCACCAGCCGGGTATGCCAGAACCACTTGGCGGAAACTCCGGAATCATCTGCCGGACATGCCGGAACCAGCTCTCAGACACACCAGAACCAAGTGCCGGAGACGCCGGAAGCACCTGCCGAGCATGCCGGAGCCACCTGCTCGACTCGCCAGAAACACCTGCCGGACACGCCAAAATCACCTGCCGGGTATGCCAGAACCATCTGGCGGACACTACGGAATCACCTGCCGCGCATGCCGGAACCACCTCTCAGACGTGCCGGAAGCACGTGCGAGACACGACGGAAACACCTACCGGACAGACAGGAACCACCTGCCAAGAACGCCAGAGCCACCTGTTCGACTCGCTGGAACCACCTGCCGGACAGGCCAATATCAACTGCTGGCTATGCCAGAACCACCTGGGGGACAGTCCGGGATAACCTGCCAGCCATGGCGGAACCACCTCTCAGACGTACCAGAACCACCTGCCGGAGAAGCTGGAAACACGTCCTGGGCAGACTGGAACCACGTGACGGCCATGCCTGAACCACCTCCCGGACACGCCAAAATCACCTGCGGGCTACGCCAGAACCACTTGGACGACTCTCCGAAATGACCTGCCGGGCATGTTGGAACCACCTCTCAGACCTGCCAGAAGCACGTGGCGGACAGTCCGGAATCACCTGTTGGGCATACGCAACCACCTCTGAGACGTACCAGAACCACGTGCCGTGCACGCCGGAACCACCTACCGGACAGACCGGAATCAACTTTTGGGCATGCCGGAACCACCAGTCAGATGTGCCAGAAACACGTGCCGGAGACGCCGGAAGCACCTGCCGAGCAGGTCGCAACCACCTGCTCAACTCGCCTGAACCACCTGCCGGACACGCCAAAATCACCTGCCCGCTACACCAGCACCACTTCAGGGACAAGCCGGAATGACGTGAGGGGCATGCCGGCACAGCCTCTCAGACTGAACGTCGTGCCGGACACCACAGAACCACCTGCCGGACAGACCGGAACCAACTGCCGGTCACGCCGGAACCACCGGCTCTACCCGCCGGATCGACCGCAGGACATGCAAAATCACCTGCCGGCTACGCCGGAAACACTTGGCGAGCACTCCGGAATCACCTGCCGGGCATGCCGGAACCACCTCTCAGATATGCCAGAACCACGTGCCAATGACCCCGGAAGCACCTGCCGAGCACGCCGGAACCACCTGCTCGACTCGCCAGAACCACCTGCCGGACACGCAGAAATCACCTGCCGGCTACACCACAACCAGTTGGGGAACACTTTGGAATCACGTGCCGGGCCTGCTGGAACCACCTGCCGGTCATGCCAAAATCACCTGCCAACTACGCCAGTACCACTTGGCGGACACTGTGGAAACACCTGTCGGGCCGGCCGGAACCACATCTCAGACGTGCCAGAACCATGTGCATGAGATGCTGGAACCACACCCTGAACAGACGGAAAACACCTGCCAGACCCGTCTGAACAACCTGCCGAGCACGCCGGAGCCACCTGCTCGACTCGCCGGAACCACCTACCTGACATGCCAAAATCACCAGCCGGGTATGCCAGAACCACTTGGCGGACACTCCGGAATCATCTGCCGGACATGCCGGAACCAGCTCTCAGACACACCAGAACCACGTGCCGGAGACGCCGGAAGCACCTGCCGAGCATGCCGGAGCCACCTGCTCGACTCGCCAGAAACATCTGCCAGACACGCCAAAATCACCTGCTGGCTACGCCAGAACCACCTGGCGGACACTCCGAAATCACCTGTCGCGCATGCCGGAACCAACTCTCAGACGTGCCGGAAGCACATGCCGGACACGCCGGAATCACCTACCGGACAGACCGGAACCACCTGCCGAGCACGCCGGAGCCACCTGTTCGACTCGCTGGAACCACCTGCCGGACAGGCCAATATAAACTGCTGGCTATGCCAGAACCACATGGGGGACGGTCCGGAATCACCTGCCAGCCATGGCGGAACCACCTCTGAGACGTACCAGAACCACCTGCCGGAGAAGCTGGAAACACGTCCTGGACAGTCTGGAACCACCTGCCGGCCAAGCCTGAACCACCTGCCAAGCACAACGGAACAACCTGCCAGACACGCCAAAATCACCTGCGTGTTATGCCAGAACCACTTGGAGGACTCTCTGGGATGACTTGCCGGGCATGCCGGAACCACCTCTCAGACGTGCCAGAACCATGTGGCAGACAGTCCGGAATCACCTGTTGGGCATGCGCAACCACCTCTGAGACGTACCAGAACCACATGCCGTGCAGGCTGGAACCACCTACCGGACAGACCGGAATCACCTTTCGGGCATGCCGGAACCACCTGTCAGATGTGCCAGAAACACGTGCCGGAGACGCCGGAAGCACCTGCCAAGCACGTTGGAACCACCTGCTCAACTCGCCTGAACCACCTGCCGGACATGCCAAAATCACCTGCCGACTATGCCAGAACCACTTGGCGAACACTCCGGAATCACTTGCCGGGCATGCAGGAACCACCTCTCAGACATGCCAGAACCCCGTGCCAATGACCCCGGAAGCACCAGCCGAGCACGCCGGAACCACCTGCTCGACTCGCCAGAACCACCTGCCGATCACGCAAAAATCACCTGCCGGCTATGCCACAACCAGTTGGGGAACACTTCGGAATCACGTGCCGGGCCTGCTGGAACCACCTGCCGGTCATGCCAAAATCACCTGCCAACTACGCCAGTACCACTTGGCGGACACTGTGGAAACACCTGTCGGGCCGGCCGGAACCACATCTCAGACGTGCCAGAACCATGTGCATGAGATGCTGGAACCACACCCTGAACAGACGGAAAACACCTGCCAGACCCGTCTGAACAACCTGCCGAGCACGCCGGAGCCACCTGCTCGACTCGCCGGAACCACCTACCTGACATGCCAAAATCACCAGCCGGGTATGCCAGAACCACTTGGCGGACACTCCGGAATCATCTGCCGGACATGCCGGAACCAGCTCTCAGACACACCAGAACCACGTGCCGGAGACGCCGGAAGCACCTGGCGAGCATGCCGGAGCCACCTGCTCGACTCGCCAGAAACATCTGCCAGACACGCCAAAATCACCTGCTGGCTACGCCAGAACCACCTGGCGGACACTCCGAAATCACCTGTCGCGCATGCCGGAACCAACTCTCAGACGTGCCGGAAGCACATGCCGGACACGCCGGAATCACCTACCGGACAGACCGGAACCACCTGCCGAGCACGCCGGAGCCACCTGTTCGACTCGCTGGAACCACCTGCCGGACAGGCCAATATAAACTGCTGGCTATGCCAGAACCACATGGGGGACGGTCCGGAATCACCTGCCAGCCATGGCGGAACCACCTCTGAGACGTACCAGAACCACCTGCCGGAGAAGCTGGAAACACGTCCTGGACAGTCTGGAACCACCTGCCGGCCAAGCCTGAACCACCTGCCAAGCACAACGGAACAACCTGCCAGACACGCCAAAATCACCTGCGTGTTATGCCAGAACCACTTGGAGGACTCTCTGGGATGACTTGCCGGGCATGCCGGAACCACCTCTCAGACGTGCCAGAACCATGTGGCAGACAGTCCGGAATCACCTGTTGGGCATGCGCAACCACCTCTGAGACGTACCAGAACCACATGCCGTGCAGGCTGGAACCACCTACCGGACAGACCGGAATCACCTTTCGGGCATGCCGGAACCACCTGTCAGATGTGCCAGAAACACGTGCCGGAGACGCCGGAAGCACCTGCCAAGCACGTTGGAACCACCTGCTCAACTCGCCTGAACCACCTGCCGGACATGCCAAAATCACCTGCCGACTATGCCAGAACCACTTGGCGAACACTCCGGAATCACTTGCCGGGCATGCAGGAACCACCTCTCAGACATGCCAGAACCCCGTGCCAATGACCCCGGAAGCACCAGCCGAGCACGCCGGAACCACCTGCTCGACTCGCCAGAACCACCTGCCGATCACGCAAAAATCACCTGCCGGCTACGCCACAACCAGTTGGGGAACACTTTGGAATCACCTGCCAGGCTTGCTGGAACCACCTGCCAGTCATGCCAAAATCACCTGCCAACTACGCCAGAACCGCTTGGCGGACACTGCGGAAACACCTGTCGGGCCGGCTGGAACCACATCTCAGACGTACCAGGAACGTGTTCATGAGATGCTGGAACCACACCCCGAACAGACGGATACCACCTGCCAGAACCGCCTGAACCACCTGCTGAGCACGCCGGAACCACCTGCTCGACTCACCGGTACCACCTCCCTGACACGCCAAAATCACCTGCTGGGTATGCCAGAACCACTTGGCGGACACTCCGGAATCATCTGCCGGACATGCCGGAACCAGCTCTCAGACACACCAGAACCAAGTGCCGGAGACGCCGGAAGAACCTGCCGAGCATGCCGGAGCCACCTGCTCGACTCGCCAGAAACACCTGCCGGACACGCCAAAATCACCTGCCGGGTATGCCAGAACCACCTGGCGGACACTACAGAATCACCTGCAGCGCATGCCGGAACCACCTTTCAGACGTGCCAGAAGCACGTGCCAGAAACGACGGAAACACCTACCGGACAGACCGGAACCACCTGCCAATAACGCCAGAGCCACCTGTTCGACTCGCTGGAACCACCTGCCACACAGGAAAATATCAACTGCTGGCTATGCCAGAACCACCTGGCGGACAGTCCGGGATAACCTGCCAGACATGGCGGAACCACCTCTCAGACGTACCAGCACCACCTGCCGGAGAAGCTGGAAACACGTCCTGGACAGACTGGAACCACGTGACGGCCATGCCTGAACCACCTGCCGGACACGCCAAAATCACCTGCGGGCTACGCCAGAACCACTTGGACGACTCTCCGAAATGACCTGCCGGGCATGTTGGAACCACCTCTCAGACGTGCCAGAAGCACGTGGCGGACAGTCCGGAATCACCTGTTGGGCATACGCAACCACCTCTGACACGTACCAGAACCACGTGCCGTGCACGCCGGAACCACCTACCGGAAAGACCGGAATCAACTTTTGGGCATGCCGGAACCACCAGTCAGATGTGCCAGAAACACGTGCCGGAGACGCCGGAAGCACCTGCCGAGCACGTCGCAACCACCTGCTCAACTCGCCTGAACCACCTGCCGGACACGCCAAAATCACCTGCCCGCTACACCAGCACCACTTCGGGGACAAGCCGGAATCACGTGAGGGGCATGCCGGCACAGCCTCTCAGACTGAACCTCGTGCCGGACACCACAGAACCACCTGCCGGACAGACTGGGACCACCTGCCGGACACGCCGGAACCACCGGCTCGACCCGCCGGAACGACCGCTGGACATGCAAAATCACCTGACCGCTACGCCGGATACACTTGACGAACACTCCGGAATCACCTGCCGGGCATGCCGGAACCACCTCTCAGATAAGCCAGAACCACGTGCCAATGACCCCGGAAGCACCTGCCGAGCACGCCGGAACCACCTGCTCGACTCGCCAGAACCACCTGCCGGACACGCAAAAATCACCTGCCGGCTACGCCACAACCGGTGGGGGAACACTTCGGAATCACCTGCCGGGCTTGCTGGAACCGCCTGCCGGTCATGCCAAAATCACCTGCCAACTACGCCAGTACCACTTGGCGGACACTGTGGAAACACCTGTCGGGCCGGCCGGAACCACATCTCAGACGTGCCAGAACCATGTGCATGAGATGCTGGAACCACACCCCGAACAGACGGAAAACACCTGCCAGACCCGTCTGAACAACCTGCCGAGCACGCCGGAGCCACCTGCTCGACTCGCCGGAACCACCTACCTGACATGCCCAAATCACCAGCCGGGTATGCCAGAACCACTTGGCGGACACTCCGGAATCATCTGCCGGACATGCCGGAACCAGCTCTCAGACACACCAGAACCACGTGCCGGAGACGCCGGAAGCACCTGCCGAGCATGCCGGAGCCACCTGCTCGACTCGCCAGAAACACCTGCCGGACACGCCAAAATCACCTGCCGGGTACGCCAGAACCACCTGGCGGACACTCCGAAATCAGCTGTCGCGCATGCCGGAACCACCTCTCAGACGTGCCGGAAGCACGTGCCGGACACGCCGGAATCACCTACCGGACAGACCGGAACCACCTGCCAAGAACGCCGGAGCCACCTGTTCGACTCGCTGGAACCACCTGCCGGACAGGCCAATATCAACTGCTGGCTATGCCAGAACCACCTGGGGGACGGTCCTGGAGCACCTGCCAGCCATGGCGGAACCACCTCTCAGACGTACCAGAACCACCTGCCGGAGAAGCTGGAAACACGTCCTGGACAGACTGGAACCACGTGACGGCCATGCCTGAACCACCTGCCGAGCACAGCGGAACCACCTGCCGGACACGCCAAAATCACCTGCGGGCTACGCCAGAACCACTTGGACGACTCTCCGAAATGACCTGCCGGGCATGTTGGAACCACCTCTCAGACGTGCCAGAAGCACGTGGCGGACAGTCCGGAATCACCTGTTGGGCATACGCAACCACCTCTGAGACGTACCAGAACCACGTGCCGTGCACGCCGGAACCACCTACCGGAAAGACCGGAATCAACTTTTGGGCATGCCGGAACCACCAGTCAGATGTGCCAGAAACACGTGCCGGAGACGCCGGAAGCACCTGCCGAGCACGTCGCAACCACCTGCTCAACTCGCCTGAACCACCTGCCGGACACGCCAAAATCACCTGACCGCTACACCAGCACCACTTCGGGGACAAGCCGGAATCACGTGAGGGGCATGCCGGCACAGCCTCTCAGACTGAACCTCGTGCCGGACACCACAGAACCACCTGCCGGACAGACCGGAACCACCTGGCGGACACGCCGGAACCACCGGCTCGACCCGCCGGAACGACCGCTGGACATGCAAAATCACCTGACCGCTACGCCGGATACACTTGACGAACACTCCGGAATCACCTGCCGGGCATGCCGGAACCACCTCTCAGATATGCCAGAACCACGTGCCAATGACCCCGGAAGCACATGCCGAGCACGCCGGAACCACCTTCTCGACTCGCCAGAACCACCTGCCGGACACGCAAAAATCACCTGCCGGCTACGCCACAACCGGTGGGGGAACACTTCGGAATCACCTGCCGGGCTTGCTGGAACCGCCTGCCGGTCATGCCAAAATCACCTGCCAACTACGCCAGTACCACTTGGCGGACACTGTGGAAACACCTGTCGGGCCGGCCGGAACCACATCTCAGACGTGCCAGAACCATGTGCATGAGATGCTGGAACCACACCCCGAACAGACGGAAAACACCTGCCAGACCCGTCTGAACAACCTGCCGAGCACGCCGGAGCCACCTGCTCGACTCGCCGGAACCACCTACCTGACATGCCCAAATCACCAGCCGGGTATGCCAGAACCACTTGGCGGACACTCCGGAATCATCTGCCGGACATGCCGGAACCAGCTCTCAGACACACCAGAACCACGTGCCGGAGACGCCGGAAGCACCTGCCGAGCATGCCGGAGCCACCTGCTCGACTCGCCAGAAACACCTGCCGGACACGCCAAAATCACCTGCCGGGTACGCCAGAACCACCTGGCGGACACTCCGAAATCAGCTGTCGCGCATGCTGGAACCACCTCTCAGACGTGCCGGAAGCACGTGCCGGACACGCCGGAATCACCTACCGGACAGACCGGAACCACCTGCCAAGAACGCCGGAGCCACCTGTTCGACTCGCTGGAACCACCTGCCGGACAGGCCAATATCAACTGCTGGCTATGCCAGAACCACCTGGGGGACGGTCCTGGAGCACCTGCCAGCCATGGCGGAACCACCTCTCAGACGTACCAGAACCACCTGCCGGAGAAGCTGGAAACACGTCCTGGACAGACTGGAACCACGTGACGGCCATGCCTGAACCACCTGCCGAGCACAGCGGAACCACCTGCCGGACACGCCAAAATCACCTGCGGGCTACGCCAGAACCACTTGGACGACTCTCCGAAATGACCTGCCGGGCATGTTGGAACCACATCTCAGACGTGCCAGAAGCACGTGGCGGACAGTCCGGAATCACCTGTTGGGCATACGCAACCACCTCTGAGACGTACCAGAACCACGTGCCGTGCACGCCGGAACCACCTACCGGAAAGACCGGAATCAACTTTTGGGCATGCCGGAACCACCAGTCAGATGTGCCAGAAACACGTGCCGGAGACGCCGGAAGCACCTGCCGAGCACGTCGCAACCACCTGCTCAACTCGCCTGAACCACCTGCCGGACACGCCAAAATCACCTGACCGCTACACCAGCACCACTTCGGGGACAAGCCGGAATCACGTGAGGGGCATGCCGGCACAGCCTCTCAGACTGAACCTCGTGCCGGACACCACAGAACCACCTGCCGGACAGACCGGAACCACCTGGCGGACACGCCGGAACCACCGGCTCGACCCGCCGGAACGACCGCTGGACATGCAAAATCACCTGACCGCTACGCCGGATACACTTGACGAACACTCCGGAATCACCTGCCGGGCATGCCGGAACCACCTCTCAGATATGCCAGAACCACGTGCCAATGACCCCGGAAGCACATGCCGAGCACGCCGGAACCACCTTCTCGACTCGCCAGAACCACCTGCCGGACACGCAAAAATCACCTGCCGGCTACGCCACAACCGGTGGGGGAACACTTCGGAATCACCTGCCGGGCTTGCTGGAACCGCCTGCCGGTCATGCCAAAATCACCTGCCAACTACGCCAGTACCACTTGGCGGACACTGTGGAAACACCTGTCGGGCCGGCCGGAACCACATCTCAGACGTGCCAGAACCATGTGCATGAGATGCTGGAACCACACCCCGAACAGACGGAAAACACCTGCCAGACCCGTCTGAACAACCTGCCGAGCACGCCGGAGCCACCTGCTCGACTCGCCGGAACCACCTACCTGACATGCCCAAATCACCAGCCGGGTATGCCAGAACCACTTGGCGGACACTCCGGAATCATCTGCCGGACATGCCGGAACCAGCTCTCAGACACACCAGAACCACGTGCCGGAGACGCCGGAAGCACCTGCCGAGCATGCCGGAGCCACCTGCTCGACTCGCCAGAAACACCTGCCGGACACGCCAAAATCACCTGCCGGGTACGCCAGAACCACCTGGCGGACACTCCGAAATCAGCTGTCGCGCATGCCGGAACCACCTCTCAGACGTGCCGGAAGCACGTGCCGGACACGCCGGAATCACCTACCGGACAGACCGGAACCACCTGCCGAGCACGCCAGAGCCACCTGTTTGACTCGCTGGAACCACCTGCCACACAGGCCAATATCAACTGCTGGCTATGCCAGAACCACCTGGGGGACGGTCCGGGATCACCTGCCAGCCGTGGCAGAACCACCTCTCAGACGTACCAGAACCACCTGCCGGAGAAGCTGGAAACACGTCCTGGACAGTCTGGAACCACCTGCCGGCCAAGCCTGAACCAACTGCCAAGCACAACGGAACAACCTGCCAGACACGCCAAAATCACCTGCGTGTTATGCCAGAACCACTTGCAGGACTCTCTGGGATGACCTGCCGGGCATGCCAGAACCACCTCTCAGACGTGCCAGAACCATGTGGCGGACAGTCCGGAATCACCTGTTGGGCATGCGCAATCACCTCTGAGACGTACCAGAACCACATGCCGTGCAGGCTGGAACCACCCACCGGACAGACGGGAATCACCTTTCGGGCATGCCGGAACCACATGTCAGATGTGCCAGAAACGCGTGCCGAGACGCCGGAAGCACCTGCCAAGCACGTTGGAACCACCTGCTCAACTCGCCTGAACCACCTGCCGGACATGCCAAAATCACCTGCCGACTATGCCAGAACCACTTGGCGAACACTCCGGAATCACTTGCTGGGCATGCAGGAACCACCTCTCAGACATGCCAGAACCCCGTGCCAATGACCCCGGAAGCACCAGCCGAGCACGCCGGAACCACCTGTTCGACTCGCCAGAACAACCTGCCGATCACGCAAATATCACCTGCCGGCTACGCCACAACCAGTTGGTGAACACTTTGGAATCACCTGCCAGGCTTGCTGGAACCACCTGCCAGTCATGCCAAAATCACCAGCCCAGTACGCCAGAACCGCTTGGCGGACACTGCGGAAACACCTGTCGGGCCGGCTGGAACCACATCTCAGACGTGCCAGAAACGTGTTCATGAGATGCTGGAACCACACCCCGAACAGACGGATACCACCTGCCAGAACCGCCTGAACCACCTGCTGAGCACGCCGGAACCACCTGCTCGACTCACCGGTACCACCTCCCTGACACGCCAAAATCACCTGCTGGGTATGCCAGAACCACTTGGCGGACACTCCGGAATCATCTGCCGGACATGCCGGAACCAGCTTTCAGACACACCAGAACCAAGTGCCGGAGACGCCGGAAGCACCTGCCGAGCATGCCGGAGCCACCTGCTCGACTCGCCAGAAACACCTGCCGGACACGCCAAAATCACCTGCCGGGTACGCCAGAACCAGCTGGCGGACACTCCGAAACCACCTGTCGCGCATTCCGGAACCACCTCTCAGACGTGCCGGAAGCACGTTCCGGACACGCCGGAAACGCTTTCCGGACAGACCGGAACCACCTGCCGAGCACGCCGGAGCCACCTGTTCGACTCGCTGGAACCACCTGCCGGACAGGCCAATATCAACTGCTGGCTATGCCAGAACCACCTGGGGGACAGTCCGGGATCACCTGCCAGCCATGACGGATCCACCTCTCAGACGTACCAGAACCACCTGCCGGAGAACCTGGAAACACGTCCTGGACAGACTGGAACCACGTGACGGCCATGCCTGAACCACCTGCCGAGCACGGCGGAACCACCTGCCGGACACGCCAAAATCACCTGCGGGCTACGCCAGAACCACTTCGACGACTCTCCCAAATGACCTGCCGGGCATGTTGGAACCACCTCTCAGACGTGCCAGAAGCACGTGGCGGACAGTCCGTCATCACCTGTTGCTCATACGCAACCACCTCTGAGACGTACCAGAACCACGTGCCGTGCACGCCGGAACCACCTACCGGACAGACCGGAATCAACTTTTGGGCATGCCGGAACCACCAGTCAGATGTGCCAGAAACACGTGCCGGAGACGCCGGAAGCACCTGCCGAGCACGTCGCAACCACCTGCTCAACTCGCCTGAACCACCTGCCGGACACGCCAAAATCACCTGCCCGGTATGCCAGAACCACCTGGCGGACACTACGGAATCACCTGCCGCACATGCCGGAACCACCTCTCAGACGTGCCGGAAGCATGTGCCGGACACGCCGGAAACACCTACCGGACAGACCGGAACCACCTGCCAAGAACGCCGGAGCCACCTGTTCGACTCGCTGGAACCACCTGCCGGACAGGCCAATATCAACTGCTGGCTATGCCAGAACCACCTGGGGGACAGTCCGGGATCACCTGCCAGCCATGCCGGAACCACCTCTCAGACGTACCAGAACCACCTGCCGGAGAAGCTGGAAACACGTCCTGGACAGACTGGAACCACGTGACGGCCATGCCTGAACCACCTGCCGAGCACGGCGGAACCACCTACGGGACCGACCGGAATCAACTTTTGGGCATGCCGGAACCACCAGTCAGATGTGCCAGAAACACGTGCCGGAGACGCCGGAAGCACCTGCCGAGCACGTCGCAACCACCTGCTCAACTCGCCTGAACCACCTGCCGGACACGCCAAAATCACCTGCCCGCTACACCAGCACCACTTCGGGGACAAGCCGGAATCACGTGAGGGGCATGCCGGCACAGCCTCTCAGACTGAACCTCGTGCCGGACACCACAGAACCACCTGCCGGACAGACCGGAACCACCTGCCGGACACGCCGGAACCACCGGCTCGACCTGCCGGAACGACCGCTGGACATGCAAAATCACCTGCCGGCTACGCCGGAAACACTTGGCGAACACTCCGCAATCACCTGCCGGGCATGCCGGAACCAACTCTCAGATATGCCAGAACCACGTGCCAATGACCCCGGAAGGACCTGCCGAGCACGCCGGAACCACCTGATCGACTCGCCAGAACCACCTGCCGGACACGCAAAAATCACCTGCCGGCTACGCCACAACCAGTTGGGGAACACTTCGGAATCACCTGCCGGGCTTGCTGGAACCACCTGCCGGTCATGCCAAAATCACCTGACAATTACGCCAGTACCAGTTGGCGGACACTGTGGAAACACCTGTCGGGCCGGCCGGAACCACATCTCAGACGTGCCAGAACCATGTGCATGAGATGCTGGAACCACACCCCGAACAGACGGAAAACACCTGCCAGACCCGTCTGAACAACCTGCCGAGCACGCCGGAGCCACCTACCTGACATGGCCAAATCACCAGCCGGGTATGCCAGAACCACTTGGCGGACACTCCGGAATCATCTGCCGGACATGCCGGAACCAGCTCTCAGACACACCAGAACCACGTGCCGGAGACGCCGGAAGCACCTGCCGAGCATTCCGGAGCCACCTGCTCGACTCGCCAGAAACACCTGCCGGACACGCCAAAATCACCTGCCGGGTACGCCAGAACCACCTGGCGGACACTCCGAAACCACCTGTCGCGCATGCCGGAACCACCTCTCAGACGTGCCGGAAGCACGTGCCGGACACGCCGGAATCACCTACCGGACAGACCGGAACCAACCGCCGAGCACGCCGGAGCCACCTGTTCGACTCGCTGGAACCACCTGCCGGACAGGCCAATATCAACTGCTGGCTATGCCAGAACCACCTGGGGGACGGTCCGGAATCACCTGCCAGCCATGGCGGAACCACCTCTCAGACGTACCAGAACCACCTGCCGGAGAAGCTGGAAACACGTCCTGGACAGTCTGGAACCACCTGCCGGCCAAGCCTGAACCACCTGCCAAGCACAACGGAACAACCTGCCAGACACGCCAAAATCACCTGCGTGTTATGCCAGAACCACTTGGAGGACTCTCTGGGATGACCTGCCGGGCATGCCGGAACCACCTCTCAGACGTGCCAGAACCATGTGGCGGACAGTCCGGAATCACCTGTTGGGCATGCGCAACCACCTCTGAGACGTACCAGAACCACATGCCGTGCAGGCTGGAACCACCTACCGGACAGACCGGAATCACCTTTCGGGCATGCCGGAACCACCTGTCAGATGTGCCAGAAACACGTGCCGGAGACGCCGGAAGCACCTGCCGAGCACGTCACAACCACCTGCTCAACTCGCCTGAACCACCTGCCGGACACGCCAAAATCACCTGCCCGCTACACCAGCACCACTTCGGGGACAAGCCGGAATCACGTGAGGGGCATGCCGGCACAGCCTCTCAGACTGAACCTCGTGCCGGACACCACAGAACCACCTGCCGGACAGACCGGAACCACCTGCCGGACACGCCGGAACCACCGGCTCGACCCGCCGGACCGACCGCTGGACGTGCAAAATCACCTGCCGGCTATGCCGGAAACACTTGGCGAACACTCCGGAATCACCTTCCGGGCGTGCCGGAACCACCTCTCAGATATGCCACAACCACGTGCCAATGACCCCGGAAGCACCTGCCGAGCACGCCCTAACCACCTGCTCGACTCGCCAGAACCACCTGCCGGACACGCAAAAATCACCTGCCGGCTACGCCACAACCAGTTGGGGAACACTTCGGAATCACCTGCCGGGCTTGCTGGAACCACCTGCCGGTCATGCCAAAATCACCTGCCAACTACTCCAGTACCACTTGGCGGACACTGTGGAAACACCTGTCGGGCTGGCCGGAACCACATCTCAGACGTGCCAGAACCATGTGCATGAGATGCTGGAACCACACCCCGAACAGACGGAAAACACCGGCCAGACCCGTCTGAACAACCTGCCGAGCACGCCGGAGCCACATGCTCGACTCGCCGGAACCACCTACCTGACATGCCCAAATCACCAGCCGGGTATGCCAGAACCACTTGGCGGACACTCCGGACTCATCTGCCGGACATGCCGGAACCAGCTCTCAGACACACCAGAACCACGTGCCGGAGACGCCGGAAGCACCTGCCGAGCATGCCGGAGCCACCTGCTCGACTCGCCAGAACCACCAGCCGGACACGACAAAATCACATGCTGGGTACGCCAGAACCCCCTGGCGGACACTCCGAAATCACCTGTCGCGCATGCCGGAACCACCTCTCAGACGTGCCGGAAGCACGTTCCGGACACGCCGGAATCACCTACCGGACAGACCGGAACCACCTGCCGAGCACGCCGGAGCCACCTGTTCGACTCGCTGGAACCACCTGCCGGACAGGCCAATATCAACTGCTGGCTATGCCAGAACCACCTGGGGGACGGTCCGGAATCACCTGCCAGCCATGGCGGAACCACCTCTCAGACGTACCAGAAATACCTGCCGGAGAAGCTGGAAACACGTCCTGGACAGTCTGGAACCACCTGCCGGCCAAGCCTGAACCACCTGCCAAGCACAACGGAACAACCTGCCAGACACGCCAAAATCACCTGCGTGTTATGCCAGAACCACTTGGAGGACTCTCTGGGATGACTTGCCGGGCATGCCGGAACCACCTCTCAGACGTGCCAGAACCATGTGGCGGACAGTCCGGAATCACCTGTTGGGCATGCGCAACCACCTCTGAGACGTACCAGAACCACATGCCGTGCAGGCTGGAACCACCTACCGGACAGACCGGAATCATCTTTCGGGCATGCCGGAACCACCTGTCAGATGTGCCAGAAACACGTGCCGGAGACGCCGGAAGCACCTGCCAAGCACGTTGGAACCACCTGCTCAACTCGCCTGAACCACCTGCCGGACATGCCAAAATCACCTGCCGACTATGCCAGAACCACTTGGCGAACACTCCGGAATCACTTACCGGGCATGCAGGAACCACCTCTCAGACATGCCAGAACCCCGTGCCAATGACCCCGGAAGCACCAGCCGAGCACGCCGGAACCACCTGCTCGACTCGCCAGAACCACCTGCCGGACAGGCAAAAATCAGCTGCCGGCTACGCCACAACCAGTTGGGGAACACTTCGGAATCACCTGCCGGGCTTGCTGGAACCACCTGCCGGTCATGCCAAAATCACCTGCCAACTACGCCAGTACCACTTGGCGGACACTGTGGAAACACCTGTCGGGCCGGCCGGAACCACATCTCAGACGTGCCAGAACCATGTGCATGAGATGCTGGAACCACACCCCGAAAAGACGGAAAACACCTGCCAGACCCGTCTGAACAACCTGCCGAGCACGCCAGAGCCACCTGCTCGACTCACCGGTACCACCTCCCTGACACGCCAAAATCACCTGCTGGGTATGCCAGAACCACTTGGCGGACACTCCGGAATCATCTGCCGGACATGCCGGAACCAGCTCTCAGACACACCAGAACCACGTGCCGGAGACGCCGGAAGCACCTGGCGAGCATGCCGGAGCCACCTGCTCGACTCGCCAGAAACACCTGCCGGACACGCCAAAATCACCTGCCGGGTATGCCAGAACCACCTGGCGGACACTACTGAATCACCTGCCGCGCATGCCGGAACCACCTCTCAGACGTGCCGGAAACACATGCCGGACACGCCGGAAACACCTACCGGACAGACCGGAACCACCTGCCAAGAACGCCGGAGCCACCTGTTCGACTCGCTGGAACCACCTGCCGGACAGGCCAATATCAACTGCTGGCTATGCCAGAACCACCTGGGGGACAGTCCGGGATCACCTGCCAGCCATGGCGGAACCACCTCTCAGACGTACCAGAACCACCTGCCGGAGAAGCTGGAAACACGTCCTGGACAGACTGGAACCACGTGACGGCCATGCCTGAACCACCTGCCGAGCACGGCGGAACCACCTGCCGGACACGCCAAAATCACCTGCGGGCTACGCCAGAACCACTTGGACGACTCTCCGAAATGACCTGCCGGGCATGTTGGAACCACCTCTCAGACGTGCCAGAAGCACGTGGCAGACACTCCGGAATCACCTGTTGGGCATACGCAATCACCTCTGAGACGTACCAGAACCACGTGCCGTGCATGCCGGAACCACCTACCGGACAGACCGGAATCAACATTTTGGCATGCCGGAACCACCAGTCAGATGTGCCAGAAACACGTGCCGGAGACGCCGGAAGCACCTGC
Organism: Equus przewalskii; assembly: GCF_037783145.1. Taxonomy (NCBI): domain Eukaryota; kingdom Metazoa; phylum Chordata; class Mammalia; order Perissodactyla; family Equidae; genus Equus; species Equus przewalskii. The sequence continues at coordinate 356 of NW_027227455.1, read as the reverse complement.
CGAGCACGTCGCAACCACCTGCTCAACTCGCCTGAACCACCTGCCGGACACGCCAAAATCACCTGCCCGCTACACCAGCACCACTTCGGGGACAAGCCGGAATCACGTGAGGGGCATGCCGGCACAGCCTCTCAGACTGAACCTCGTGCCGGACACCACAGAACCACCTGCCGGACAGACCGGAACCACCTGCCGGACACGCCGGAACCACCGGCTCGACCCGCCGGAACGACCGCTGGACATGCAAAATCACCTGCCGGCTACGCCGGAAACACTTGGCGAACATTCAGGAATCACCTGCCGGGCATGCCGGAACCACCTCTCAGATATGCCAGAACCACGCGCCAATGACACCG
>NW_027227454.1:0-35898 GCF_037783145.1 Equus przewalskii | reverse complement strand
AAAAACGTGCCGGAGACGCCGGAAGCACCTGCCGAGCACGTCGCAACCACCTGCTCAACTCGCCTGAACCACCTGCTGGACACGCCAAAATCACCTGCCCGCTACACCAGCACCACTTCGGGGACAAGCCGGAATCACGTGAGGGGCATGCCGGCACAGCCTCTCAGACTGAACCTCGTGCCGGACACCACAGAACCACCTGCCGGACAGACCGGAACCACCTGCCGGACACGCCGGAACCACCGGCTCGACCCGCCGGAACGACCGCTGGACATGTAAAATCACCTGCCGGCTACGCCGGAAACACTTGGCGAACACTCCGGAATCACCTGCCGGGCATGCCGGAACCACCTCTCAGATATGCCAGAACCACGTGCCAATGACCCCGGAAGCACCTGCCGAGCACGCCGGAACCACCTGGTCGACTCGCCAGAACCACCTGCCGGACACGCAAAAATCACCTGCCGGCTACGCCACAACCAGTTGGGGAACACTTCGGAATCTCCTGCCGGGCTTGCTGGAACCACCTGCCGGTCATGCCAAAATCACCTGCCAACTACGCCAGGACCACTTGGCGGACACTGTGGAAACACCTGTCGGGCCGGCCGGAACCACATCTCATACGTGCCAGAACCATGTGCATGAGATGCTGGAACCACACCCCGAACAGACGGAAAACACCTGCCAGACCCGTCTGAACAACCTGCCGAGCACGCCGGAGCCACCTGCTCGACTCGCCGGAACCACGTACCTGACATGCCCAAATCACCAGCCGGGTATGCCAGAACCACTTGGCGGACACTCCGGAATCATCTGCCGGACATGCCGGAACCAGCTCTCAGACACACCAGAACCACGTGCCGGAGACGCCGGAAGCACCTGCCGAGCATGCCGGAGCCACCTGCTCGACTCGCCAGAAACACCTGCCGGACACGCCAAAATCACCTGCCGGGTACGCCAGAACCACCTGGCGGACACTCCGAAACCACCTGTCGCGCATGCCGGAACCACCTCTCAGACGTGCCAGAAGCACGTGCCGGACACGCCGGAATCACGTACCGGAAAGACCGGAACCACCTGCCGAGCACGCCGGAGCCACCTGTTCGACTCGCTGGAACCACCTGCCGGACAGGCCAATATCAACTGCTGGCTATGCCAGAACCACCTGGGGGACGGTCCGGAATCACCTGCCCGCCATGGTGGAACCACCTCTCAGACGTACCAGAATCACCTGCCGGACAAGCTGGAAACACGTCCTGGACAGTCTGGAACCACCTGCCGGCCAAGCCTGAACCACCTGCCAAGCACAACGGAACAACCTGCCAGACACGCCAAAATCACCTGCGTGTTATGCCAGAACCACTTGGAGGACTCTCTGGGATGACCTGCCGGGCATGCCGGAACCACCTCTCAGACGTGCCAGAACCATGTGGCGGACAGTCCGGAATCACCTGTTGGGCATGCGCAAGCACCTCTGAGACGTACCAGAACCACATGCCGTGCAGGCTGGAACCACCTACCGGACAGACCGGAATCACCTTTCGGGCATGCCGGAACCACCTGTCAGATGTGCCAGAAACACGTGCCGGAAACGCCAGAAGCACCTGCCAAGCACGTTGGAACCACCTGCTCAACTCGCCTGAACCACCTGCCGGACATGCCAAAATCACCTGCCGACTATGCCAGAACCACTTGGCGAACACTCCGGAATCACTTGCCGGGCATGCAGGAACCACCTCTCAGACATGCCAGAACCCCGTGCCAATGACCCCGGAAGAACCAGCCGAGAACGCCGGAACCACCTGCTCGACTCGCCAGCACCACCTGCCGATCACGCAAAAATCACCTGCCGGCTACGCCAAAACCAGTTGGTGAACACTTTGGAATCACCTGCCAGGCTTGCTGGAACCACCTGCCAGTCATGCCAAAATCACCTGCCAACTACGCCAGAACCGCTTGGCGGACACTGCGGAAACACCTGTCGGGCCGGCTGGAACCACATCTCAGACGTGCCAGAAACGTGTTCATGAGATGCTGGAACCACACCCCGAACAGACGGATACCACCTGCCAGAACCGCCTGAACCACCTGCCGAGCACGCCGGAACCACCTGCTCGACTCACCGGTACCACCTCCCTGACACGCCAAAATCACCTGCTGGGTATGCCAGAACCACTTGGCGGACACTCCGGAATCATCTGCCGGTATTGCCGGAACCAGCTCTCAGACACACCAGAACCACGTGCCGGAGACGCCGGAATCACCTGCCGAGCATGCCGGAGCCACGTGCTCGACTCGCCAGAAACACCTGCCGGACACGCCAAAATCACCTGCCGGGTATGCCAGAACCACCTGGCGGACACTACTGAATCACCTGCCGCGCATGCCGGAACCACCAGTCAGATGTGCCAGAAACACGTGCCGGAGACACCGGAAGCACCTGCCGAGCACGTCGCAACCACCTGCTCAACTCGCCTGAACCACCTGCCGGACACGCCAAAATCACCTGCCCGCTACACCAGCACCACTTCGGGGACAAGCCGGAATCACGTGAGGGGCATTCCGGCACAGCCTCTCAGACTGAACCTCGTGCCGGACACCACAGAACCACCTGTCGGACAGACCGGAACCACCTGCCGGACACGCAGGAACCACCTGCTCGACTCGCCAGAACCACCTGCAGATCACGCAAAAATCACCTGCCGGCTACGCCACCACCAGTTGGTGAACACTTTGGAACCACCTGCCAGTCATGCCAAAATCACCTGCCGGGTATGCCAGAACCACCTGGCGGACACTACGGAATCACCTGACGCGCATGCCGGAACCACCTCTCAGACGTGCCGGAAGCACGTGCCAGACACGCCGGAAACACCTACCGGACAGACCGGAACCACCTGCCAAGAACGCCGGAGCCACCTGTTCGACTCGCTGGAACCACCTGACGGACAGGCCAATATCAACTGCTGGCTATGCCAGAACCACCTGGGGGACAGTCCGGGATCACCTGCCAGCCATGGCGGAACCACCTCTCAGACGTACCAGAACCACCTGCCGGAGAAGCTGGAAACACGTCCTGGACAGACTGGAACCACGTGACGGCCATGCCTGAACCACCTGCCGAGCACGGTGGAACCACCTGCCGGACACGCCAAAATCACCTGCGGGCTACGCCAGAACCACTTGGCCGACTCTCCGAAATGACCTGCCAGGCATGTTGGAACCAACTCTCAGACGTGCCAGAAGCACGTGGCGGACAGTCCGGGATCACCTGTTGGGCATACGCAACCACCTCTGAGACGTACCAGAACCACGTGCCGTGCACGCCGGAACCACCTACCGGACAGACCGGAATCAACTTTTGGGCATGCCGGAACCACCCGTCAGATGTGCCAGAAAAACGTGCCGGAGACGCCGGAAGCACCTGCCGAGCACGTCGCAACCACCTGCTCAACTCGCCTGAACCACATGGCGGACACGCCAAAATCACCTGCCCGCTACACCAGCACCACTTCGGGGACAAGCCGGAATCACGTGAGGGGCATGCCGGCACAGCCTCTCAGACTGAACCTCGTGCCGGACACCACAGAACCACCTGCCGGACAGACCGGAACCACCTGCCGGACACGCCGGAACCACCGGCTCGACCCGCCGGAACGACCGCTGGACATGTAAAATCACCTGCCGGCTACGCCGGAAACACTTGGCGAACACTCCGGAATCACTTGCCGGGCATGCAGGAACCACCTCTCAGACATGCCAGAACCCCGTGCCAATGACCCCGGAAGAACCAGCCGAGAACGCCGGAACCACCTGCTCGACTCGCCAGCACCACCTGCCGATCACGCAAAAATCACCTGCCGGCTACGCCAAAACCATTTGGTGAACACTTTGGAATCACCTGCCAGGCTTGCTTCAACCACCTGCCAGTCATGCCAAAATCACCTGCCAACTATGCCAGAACCGCTTGGCGGACACTGCGGAAACACCTGTCGGGCCGGCTGGAACCACATCTCAGACGTGCCAGAAACGTGTTCATGAGATGCTGGAACCACACCCCGAACAGACGGATACCACCTGCCAGAACCGCCTGATCCACCTGCTGAGCACGCCGGAACCACCTGCTCGACTCACCGGTACCACCTCCCTGACACGCCAAAATCACCTGCTGGGTATGCCAGAACCACTTGGCGGACACTCCGGAATCATCTGCCGGTATTGCCGGAACCAGCTCTCAGACACAGCAGAACCACGTGCCGGAGACGCCGGAATCACCTGCCGAGCATGCCGGAGCCACGTGCTCGACTCGCCAGAAACACCTGCCGGACACGCCAAAATCACCTGCCGGGTATGCCAGAACCACCTGGCGGACACTACTGAATCACCTGCCGTGCATGCCGGAACCACCAGTCAGATGTGCCAGAAACACGTGCCGGAGACACCGGAAGCACCTGCTGAGCACGTCGCAACCACCTGCTCAACTCGCCTGAACCACCTGCCGGACACGCCAAAATCACCTGCCCGTTACACCAGCACCACTTCGGGGACAAGCCGGAATCACGTGAGGGGCATTCCGGCACAGCCACTCAGACTGAACCTCGTGCCGGACACCACAGAACCACCTGTCGGACAGACCGGAACCACCTGCCGGACACGCCGGAACCACCGGCTCGACCTGCCGGAACGACCGCTGGACATGCAAAATCACCTGCCGGCTACGCCGGAAACACTTTGCGAACATTCCGGAATCACCTGCCCGGCATGCCGGAACCGCCTCTCACATATGCCAGAACCACGTGCCAATGACCCCGGAAGCACCTGCCGAGCACGCCGGAACCACCTGCTCGACTCGCCAGAACCACCTGCCGGACACGCAAAAATCACCAGCCGGCTATGCCACAACCAGTTGGGGAACACTTCGGAATCACCTGCCGGGCTTGCTGGAACCACCTGCCGGTCATGCCAAAATCACCTGCCAACTACGCCAGTACCACTTGGCGGACACTGTGGAAACACCTGTCGGGCCGGCCGGAACCACATCTCAGACGTGCCTGAACCATGTGCATGAGATGCTGGAACCACACCCCGAACAGATGGAGAACACCGGCCAGACCCGTCTGAACAACCTGCCGAGCATGCCGGAGCCACCTGCTCGACTCGCCGGAACCACCTACCTGACATGCCAAAATCACCAGCCGGGTATGCCAGAACCACTTGGTGGACACTCCGGAATCATCTTCCAGAAATGCCGGAACCAGCTCTCAGACACACCACAACCACGTGCCGGAGACGCCGGAAGCACCGGCCGAGCATGCCGGAGCCACCTGCTCGACTCGCCAGAAACACCTGCCGGACACGGCAAAATCACCTGCCCGGTACGCCAGAACAACCTGGCGGACACTACGGAATCACCTGCCGCACATGCCGGAACCACCTCTCAGACGTGCCGGAAGCACGTGCCGGACACGCCGGAAACACCTACCGGACAGACCGGAACCACCTGCCAAGAACGCCGGAGCCACCTGTTCGACTCGCTGGAACCACCTGCCGGACAGGCCAATATCAACTGCTGGCTATGCCAGAACCACCTGGGGGACAGTCCGGGATCACCTGCCAGCCATGGCGGAACCACCTCTCAGACGTACCAGAACCACCTGCCGGAGAAGCTGGAAACACGTCCTGGACAGACTGGAACCACGTGACGGCCATGCCTGAACCACCTGCCGAGCACGGCGGAACCACCTGCCGGACACGCAAAAATCACCTGTGGGCTACGCCAGAACCACTTGGCCGACTCTCCGAAATGACCTGCCGGGCATGTTGGTACCACCTCTCAGACGTGCCAGAACCATGTGGCGGACAGTCCGGAATCACCTGTTGGGCATACGCAACCACCTCTGACACGTACCAGAACCACGTGCCGTGCACGCCGGAACCACCTACCGGACAGACCGGAATCAACTTTTGGGCATGCCGGAACCACCAGTCAGATGTGCCAGAAACACGTGCCGGAGACGCCGGAAGCACCTGCCGAGCACGTCGCAACCACCTGCTCAACTCGCCTGAACCACCTGCCGGACACGCCAAAATCACCTGCCCGCTACACCAGCACCACTTCGGGGACAAGCCGGAATCACGTGAGGGGCATGCCGGCACAGCCTCTCAGACTGAACCTCGTGCCGGACACCACAGAACCACCTGCCGGACAGACCGGAACCACCTGCCGGACACGCCGGAACCACCGGCTCGACCCACCGGAACGACCGCTGGACATGCAAAATCACCTGCCGGCTACGCCGGAAACACTTGGCGAACACTCCGGAATCACCTGCCGGGCATGCCGGAACCACCTCTCAGATATGCCAGAACCACGTGCCAATGACCCCGGAAGCACCTGCCGAGCACGCCGGAACCACCTGCTCGACTCGCCAGAACCACCTGCCGATCACGCAAAAATCACCTGCCGGCTACGCCACAACAGGTTGGGGAACACTTCGGAATCACCTGCCGGGTTTGCTGGAACCACCTGCCGGTCATGCAAAAATCACCTGCCAACTACGCCAGTACCACTTGGCGGACACTGCAGAAACACCTGTCGGGCCGGCCGGAACCACATCTCAGACGTGCCAGAACCATGTGCATGAGATCCTGGAACCAAACCCCGAACAGACGGAAAACACCTGCCAGACCCGTCTGAACAACCTGCCGAGCACGCCGGAGCCACCTGCTCGACTCGCCGGAACCACCTACCTGACATGCCCAAATCACCAGCCGGGTATGCCAGAACCACTTGGCGGACACTCCGGAATCGTCTGCCGGACATGCCGGAACCAGCTCTCAGACACACCAGAACCACGTGCCGGAGACGCCGGAAGCACCTGCCGAGCATGCCGGAGCCACCTGCTCGACTCGCCAGAAACACCTGCCGGACACGCCAAAATCACCTCCCGGGTACGCCAGAACCACCTGGCGGACACTCCGAAATCACCTGTCGCGCATGCCGGAACCACCTCTCAGACGTGCCGGAAGCACGTGCCGGACACGCCGGAATCACCTACCGGACAGACCGGAACCACCCGCCGAGCACGCCGGAGACACCTGTTCGACTCGCTGGAACCACCTGCCGGACAGGCCAATATCAACTGCTGGCTATGCCAGAACCACCTGGGGGACGGTCCGGAATCACCTGCCAGCCATGGCGGAACCACCTCTCAGACGTACCAGAACCACCTGCCGGAGAAGCTGGAAACACGTCCTGGACAGTCTGGAACCACCTGCCGGCCAAGCCTGAACCACCTGCCAAGCACAACGGAACAACGTGCCAGACTCGCCAAAATCACCTGCGTGTTATGCCAGAACCACTTGGAGGACTCTCTGGGATGACCTGCCGGGCATGCCGGAACCACCTCTCAGACGTGCCAGAACCATGTGGCGGACAGTCCGGAATCACCTGTTGGGCATGCGCAACCACCTCTGAGACGTACCAGAACCACATGCCGTGCCGGCTGGAACCACCTACCAGACAGACCGGAATCACCTTTCGGGCATGCCGGAACCACCTGTCAGATGTGCCAGAAACACGTGCCGGAGACGCCGGAAGCACCTGCCAAGCACGTTGGAACCACCTGCTCAACTCGCCTGAACCACCTGCCGGACATGCCAAAATCACCTGCCGACTATGCCAGAACCACTTGGCGAACACTCCGGAATCACTTGCCGGGCATGCAGGAACCACCTCTCAGACATGCCAGAACCCCGTGCCAATGACCCCGGAAGCACCAGCCGAGAACGCCGGAACCACCTGCTCGACTCGCCAGAACCACCTGCAGATCACGCAAAAATCACCTGCCGGCTACGCCACCACCATTTGGTGAACACTTTGGAATCACCTGCCAGGCTTGCTGGAACCACCTGCCAGTCATGCCAAAATCACCTGCCGGGTATGCCAGAACCACCTGGCGGACACTACGGAATCACCTGACGTGCATGCCGGAACCACCTCTCAGACGTGCCGGAAGCACGTGCCAGACACGCCGGAAACACCTACCGGACAGACCGGAACCACCTGCCAAGAACGCCGGAGCCACCTGTTCGACTCGCTGGAACCACCTGACGGACAGGCCAATATCAACTGCTGGCTATGCCAGAACCACCTGGGGGACAGTCCGGGATCACCTGCCAGCCATGGCGGAACCACCTCTCAGACGTACCAGAACCACCTGCCGGAGAAGCTGGAAACACGTCCTGGACAGACTGGAACCACGTGACGGCCATGCCTGAACCACCTGCCGAGCACGGCGGAACCACCTGCCGGACGCGCCAAAATCACCTGCGGGCTACGCCAGAACCACTTGGACGACTCTCCGAAATGACCTGCCGGGCAGGTTGGAACCACCTCTCAGACGTGCCAGAAGCACGTGGCGGACAGTCCGGAATCACCTGTTGGGCATACGCAACCACCTCTGACACGTACCAGAACCACGTGCCGTGCACGCCGGAACCACCCACCGGACAGACCAGAATCAACTTTTGGGCATGCCGGAACCACCAGTCAGATGTGCCAGAAACTAGTGCCGGAGACGCCGGAAGCACCTGCCGAGCACGTCGCAACCACCTGCTCAAATCGGCTGAACCACCTGCCGGACACGCCAAAATCACCTGTCCGCTACACCAACACCACTTGGGGACAAGCCGGAATCACGTGAGGGGCATGCCGGCACAGCCTCTCAGACTGAACCTCGTGCCGGAAACCACAGAACCACCTGCCGGACAGACCGGAACCACCTGCCGGACACGCCGGAACCACCGGCTTGACCCGCCGGAACGACCGCTGGACATGCAAAATCACCTGCCGGCTACGCCGGAAACACTTGGCGAACATTCAGGAATCACCTGCCGGGCATGCCGGAACCACCTCTCAGATATGCCAGGACCACGTGCCAATGACCCCGGAAGCACCTGCCGAGCACGCCGGAACCACCTGCTCGACTCGCCAGAAACACCTGCCGTACACGCCAAAATCACCTGCCGGGTATGCCAGAACCACCTGGCGGACACTACGGAATCACCTGCCGCGCATGCCGGAACCACCTCTCAGACGTGCCGGAAGCACATGCCAGACTCGCCGGAAACACCTACCGGACAGACCGGAACCATCTGCCAAGAACGCCGGAGCCACCTGTTCGACTCGCTGGAACCACCTGCCGCACAGGCCAATATCAACTGCTGGCTATGCCAGAACCACCTGGGGGACGGTCCGGAATCACCTGCCAGCCATGGCGGAACCACCTCTCAGACGTACCAGAACCACCTGCCGGAGAAGCTGGAAACACGTCCTGGACAGACTGGAACCGCGTGACGGCCATGCCTGAACCACCTGCCGAGCACGGCGGAACCACCTGCCGGACACGCCAAAATCACCTGCGGGCTACGCCAGAACCACTTGCACGACTCTCCGAAATGACCTGCCGGGCATGTTGGAACCACCTCTCAGACGTGCCAGAAGCACGTGCCGGACAGTCTGGAATCACCTGTTGGGCATACGCAACCACCTCTGAGACGTACCAGAACCACGTGCCGTGCACGCCGGAACCACCTACCGGACAGACCGGAATCAACTTTTGGGCATGCCGGAACCACCAGTCAGATGTGCCAGAAACACGTGCCGGAGACGCCGGAAGCACCTGCCGGGCACGTCGCAACCACCTGCTCAAATCGCCTGAACCACCTGCCGGACACGCCAAAGTCACGTGCCCGCTACACCAGCACCACTTCGGGGACAAGCCGGAATCACGTGAGGGGCATGCCGGCACAGCCTCTCAGACTGAACCTCGTGCCAGACACCACAGAACCACCTGACGGACAGACCGGAACCACCTGCCGGACACGCCGGAACCACCGGCTCGACCCGCCGGGACGACCGCTGGACATGCAAAATCACCTGCCGGCTACGCTGGAAACACTTGGCGAACATTCAGGAATCACCTGCCGGGCATGCCGGAACCACCTCTCAGATATGCCAGGACCACGCGCCAATGACCCCGGAAGCACCTGCCGAGCACGCCGGAACCACCTGCTCGACTCCCCAGAACCACCTGCCGGACACGCAAACATCACCTGCCGGCTACGCCACAACCAGTTGGGGAACACTTCGGAATCACCTGCCGGGCTTGCTGGAACCACCTGCCGGTCATGCCAAAATCACCTGCCAACTTCGACAGTATCACTTGGCGGACACTGTGGAAACACCTGTTGGGCCAGCCGGAACCACATCTAAGACGTGCCAGAACCATGTGCATGAGATGCTGGAACCACACCCCGAAGAGACGGAAAACACCTGCCAGACCCGTCTGAACAGCCTGCCGATCACGCCGGAGCCACCTGCTCGACTCGCCGGAACCACCTACCTGACATGCCCAAATCACCAGCCGGGTATGCCAGAACCACTTGGCGGACACTCCGGAATCATCTGCCGGACATGCCGGAACCAGCTCTCAGACACACCATAACCACGTGCCGGAGACGCCGGAAGCACCTGCCGAGCATGCCGGAGCCACCTGCTCGACTCGCCAGAAGCACATGCCAGACATGCCAAAATCACCTGCCGGGTACGCCAGAACCACCTGGCGGACACTCCGAAATCACCTGTCGCGCATGCCGGAACCACCTCTCAGACGTGCCGGAAGCACGTGCCGGACACGCCGGAATCACCTACCGGACAGACCGGAACCACCTGCCGAGCACGCCGGAGCCACCTGTTCGGCTCGCTGGAACCACCTGTCGGACAGGCCAATATCAACTTCTGGCTATGCCAGAACCACCTGGGGGACGGTCCGGAATCACCTGCCCGCCATGGAGGAACCACCTCTCAGACGTACCAGAACCACCTGCCGGAGAAGCTGGAAACACGTCCTGGACAGTCTGGAACCACCTGCCGGCCAAGCCTGAACCACCTGCCAAGCACAACGGAACAACCTGCCAGACACGCCAAAATCACCTGCGTGTTATGCCAGAACCACTTGGAGGACTCTCTGGGATGACCTGCCGGGCATGCCGGAACCACCTCTCAGACGTGCCAGAACCATGTGGCGGACAGTCCGGAAGCACCTGTTGGGCATGCGCAGCCACCTCTGAGACGTACCAGAACCACATACCGTGCAGGCTGGAACCACCTACCGGACAGACCGGAATCACCTTTCGGGCATGCCGGAACCACCTGTCAGATGTGCCAGAAACACGTGCCGGAGACGCCGGAAGCACCTGCCAAGCACGTTGGAACCACCTGCTCAACTCGCCTGAACCACCAGCCGGACATGCCAAAATCACCTGCCGACTATGCCAGAACCACTTGGCGAACACTCCGGAATCACTTGCCGGGCATGCAGGAACCACCTCTCAGACATGCCAGAACCCCGTGCCAATGACCCCGGAAGCACCAGCCGAGCACGCCGGAACCACCTGCTCGACTCGCCAGAACCACCTGCCGATCACGCAAAAATCACCTGCCGGCTACGCCACAACCAGTTGGTGAACACTTTGGAATCACCTGCCAGGCTTGCTGGAACCACCTGCCAGTCATGCCAAAATCACCTGCCAACTACGCCACAACCGCTTGGCGGACACTGTGGAAACACCTGTCGGGCCGGCTGGAACCACATCTCAGACGTGCCAAAACCATGAGCATGAGATGCTGGAACCACACCCCGAAAAGACGGAAAACACCTGCCAGACCCGTCTGAACAACCTGCCGAGCATGCCGGAGCCACCTGCTCGACTCACCGGTACCACCTCCCTGACACGCCAAAATCACCTGCTGGGTATGCGAGAACCACTTGGCGGACACTCCGGAATCATCTGCCGGACATGCCGGAACCAGCTCTCAGACACACCAGAACCAAGTGCCGGAGACGCCGGAAGCACCTGCCGAGCATGACGGAGCCACCTGCTCGACTCGCCAGAAACACCTGCCGGACACGCCAAAATCACCTGCCGGGTATGCCAGAACCACCTGGCGGACACTACGGAATCACCTGCCGCGCATGCCGGAACCACCTCCCAGACGTGCCGGAAGCACGTGCCAGACTCGCCGGAAACACCTACCGGACAGACCGGAACCACCTGCCAAGAACGCCGGAGCCACCTGTTCAACTCGCTGGAACCACCTGCCGGACAGGCCAATATCAACTGCTGGCTATGCCAGAACCACCTGGGGGACGGTCCGGGATCACCTGCCAGCCATGGCGGAACCACCTCTCAGACGTACCAGAACCACCTGCCGGGGAAGCTGGAAACACGTCATGGACAGACTGGAACCGCGTGACGGCCATGCCTGAACCACCTGCCGAGCACGGCGGAACCACCTGCCGGACACGCCAAAATCACCTGCGGGCTACGCCAGAACCACTTGGACGACTCTCCGAAATGACCTGCCGGGCATGTTGGAACCACCACTCAGACGTGCCAGAAGCACGTGGCGGACAGTCCGGAATCACCTGTTGGGCATACGCAACCACCTCTGACACGTACCAGAACCACGTGCCGTGCACGCCGGAACCACCTACCGGACAGACCGGAATCAACTTTTGGGCATGCCGGAACCACCAGTCAGATATGCCAGAAACACGTGCCGGAGACGCCGGAAGCACCTGCCGAGCACGTCGCAACCACCTGCTCAAATCGCCTGAACCACCTGCCGGACACGCCAAAGTCACCTTCCTGCTACACCAGCACCACTTCGGGGACAAGCCGGAATCACGTGAGGAGCATTCCGGCACAGCCTCTCAGACTGAACCTCGTGCCGGACACCACAGAACCACCTGACGGACAGACCGGAACCACCTGCCGGACACGCCGGAACCACCGGCTCGACCCGCCGGAACGACCGCTGGACATGCAAAATCACCTGCCGGCTACGCTGGAAACACTTGGCGAACATTCAGGAATCACCTGCCGGGCATGCCGGAACCACCTCTCAGATATGCCAGGACCACGCGCCAATGACCCCGGAAGCACCTGCCGAGCACGAGGGAACCACCTGCTCGACTCGCCAGAACCACCTGCCGGACAGACCGGAACCACCTGGCGGACACGCCGGAACCACCGGCTCGATCCGCCGGAACGACCGCTGGACATGCAAAATCACCTGCCGGCTACGCCGGAAACACTTGGCGAACACTCCGGAATCACCTGCCGGGCATGCCGGAACCACCTCTCAGATATGCCAGAACCACATGCCAATGACCCCGGAAGCACCTGCCGAGCACGCCGGAACCACCTGCTCGACTCGCCAGAACCACCTGCCGGACACGCAAAAATCACCAGCCGGCTATGCCACAACCAGTTGGGGAACACTTCGGAATCACCTGCCGGGCTTGCTGGAACCACCTGCCGGTCATGCCAAAATCACCTGCCAACTACGCCAGTACCACTTGGCGGACACTGTGGAAACACCTGTCGGGCCGGCCGGAACCACATCTCAGACGTGCCTGAACCATGTGCATGAGATGCTGGAACCACACCCCGAACAGATGGAGAACACCGGCCAGACCCGTCTGAACAACCTGCCGAGCATGCCGGAGCCACCTGCTCGACTCGCCGGAACCACCTACCTGACATGCCAAAATCACCAGCCGGGTATGCCAGAACCACTTGGTGGACACTCCGGAATCATCTTCCAGAAATGCCGGAACCAGCTCTCAGACACACCACAACCACGTGCCGGAGACGCCGGAAGCACCGGCCGAGCATGCCGGAGCCACCTGCTCGACTCGCCAGAAACACCTGCCGGACACGGCAAAATCACCTGCCCGGTACGCCAGAACAACCTGGCGGACACTACGGAATCACCTGCCGCACATGCCGGAACCACCTCTCAGACGTGCCGGAAGCACGTGCCGGACACGCCGGAAACACCTACCGGACAGACCGGAACCACCTGCCAAGAACGCCGGAGCCACCTGTTCGACTCGCTGGAACCACCTGCCGGACAGGCCAATATCAACTGCTGGCTATGCCAGAACCACCTGGGGGACAGTCCGGGATCACCTGCCAGCCATGGCGGAACCACCTCTCAGACGTACCAGAACCACCTGCCGGAGAAGCTGGAAACACGTCCTGGACAGACTGGAACCACGTGAAGGCCATGCCTGAACCACCTGCCGAGCACGGCGGAACCACCTGCCGGACACGCAAAAATCACCTGTGGGCTACGCCAGAACCACTTGGCCGACTCTCCGAAATGACCTGCCGGGCATGTTGGTACCACCTCTCAGACGTGCCAGAACCATGTGGCGGACAGTCCGGAATCACCTGTTGGGCATGCGCAACCACCTCTGAGACGTACCAGAACCACATGCCGTGCAGGCTGGAACCACCTACCGGACAGACCGGAATCACCTTTCGGGCATGCCGGAACCACCTGTCAGATGTGCCAGAAACACGTGCCGGAGACGCCGGAAGCACCAACCGAGCACGTCGCAACCACCTGCTCAACTCGTCTGAACCACCTGCCGGACACGCCAATATCACCTGCCCGCTACACCAGCACCACTTCGGGGACAAGCCGGAATCACGTGAGGGGCATGCCGGCACAGCCTCTCAGACTGAACCTCGTGCCGGACACCACAGAACCACCTGACGGACAGACCGGAACCACCTGCCGGACACGCCGGAACCACCGGCTCGACCCGCCGGACCGACCGCTGGACGTGCAAAATCACCTGCCGGCTATGCCGGAAACACTTGGCGAACACTCCGGAATCACCTTCCGGGCGTGCCGGAACCACCTCTCAGATATGCCAGAACCACGTGCCAATGACCCCGGAAGCACCTGCCGAGCACGCCCTAACCACCTGCTCGACTCGCCAGAACCACCTGCCGGACACGCAAAAATCACCTGCCGGCTACGCCACAACCAGTTGGGGAACACTTCGGAATCACCTGCCGGGCTTGCTGGAACCACCTGCCGGTCATGCCAAAATCACCTGCCAACTACTCCAGTACCACTTGGCGGACACTGTGGAAACACCTGTCGGGCATGCCGGAACCAACTCTCAGACGTGCCGGAAGCACGTACCGGACAGACCGGAACCACCTGCCGAGCACGCCGGAGCCACCTGTTCGACTCGCTGGAACCACCTGCCGGACAGGCCAATATCAACTGCTGGCTATGCCAGAACCACCTGGGGGATGGTCCGGAATCGCCTGCCAGCCATGGCGGAACCACCTCTCAGACGTACCAGAACCATCTACCGGAATAGCTGGAAACACGTCCTGAACAGTCTGGAACCACCTGCCGGCCAAGCCTGAACCACCTGCCAAGCACAACGGAACAACCTGCCAGACACGCCAAAATCACCTGCGTGTTATGCCAGAACCACTTGGAGGACTCTCTGGGATGACTTGCCGGGCATGCCGGAACCACCTCTCAGACGTGCCAGAACCATGTGGCGGACAGTCCGGAATCACCTGTTGGGCATGCGCAACCACCTCTGAGACGTACCAGAACCACATGCCGTGCAGGCTGGAACCACCTACCGGACAGACCGGAATCACCTTTCGGGCATGCCGGAACCACCTCTCAGATGTGGCAGAAACACGTGCCGGAGACGCCGGAAGCACCTGCCAAGCACGTTGGAACCACCTGCTCAACTCGCCTGAACCACCTGCCGGACATGCCAAAATCACCTGCCGACTATGCCAGAACCACTTGGCGAACACTCCGGAATCACTTGCCGGGCATGCAGGAACCACCTCTCAGACATGCCAGAACCCCGTGCCAATGACCCCGGAAGCACCAGCCGAGCACGCCGGAACCACCTGCTCGACTCGCCAGAACCACCTGCCGATCACGCAAAAATCACCTGCCGGCTACGCCACAACCAGTTGGTGAACACTTTGGAATCACCTGCCAGGCTTGCTGGAACCACCTGCCAGTCATGCCAAAATCACCTGCCAACTACGCCAGAACCGCTTGGCGGACACTGCGGAAACACCTGTCGGGCCGGCTGGAACCACATCTCAGACGTGCCAGAAACATGTTCATGAGATGCTGGAACCACACCCCGAACAGACGGATACCACCTGCCAGAACCGCCTGAACCACCTGCTGAGCACGCCGGAACCACCTGCTCGACTCACCGGTACCACCTCCCTGACACGCCAAAATCACCTGCTGGGTATGCCAGAACCACTTGGCGGACACTCCGGAATCATCTGCCGGACATGCCGGAACCAGCTCTCAGACACACCAGAACCAAGTGCCGGAGACGCCGGAAGCACCTGCCGAGCATGCCGGAGCCACCTGCTCGACTCGCCAGAAACACCTGCCGGACACGACAAAATCACCTGCCGGGTATTCCAGAACCACCTGGCGGACACTACGGAATCACCTGACGCGCATGCCGGAGCCACCTGCTCGACTCGCCAGAAACTCCTGCCGGACACGCCAAAATCACCTGCCGGGTACGCCAGAACCACCTGGCGGACACTCCGGAATCGCCTGTCGCGCATGCCGGAACCAACTCTCAGACGTGCCGGAAGCACGTGCCGGACAGACCGGAACCACCTGCCGAGCACGCCGGAGCCACCTGTTCGACTCGCTGGAACCACCTGCCGGACAGGCCAATATCAACTGCTGGCTATGCCAGAACCACCTGGGGGACGGTCCGGAATCGCCTGCCAGCCATAGCGGAACCACCTCTCAGACGTACCAGAACCACCTACCGGAATAGCTGGAAACACGTCCTGGACAGTCTGGAACCACCTGCCGGCCAAGCCTGAACCACCTGCCAAGCACAACGGAACAACCTGCCAGACACGCCAAACTTACCTGCGTGTTATGCCAGAACCACTTGGAGGACTCTCTGGGATGACTTGCCGGGCATGCCGGAACCACCTCTCAGACGTGCCAGAACCATGTGGCGGACAGTCCGGAATCACCTGTTGGGCATGCGCAACCACCTCTGAGACGTACCAGAACCACATGCCGTGCAGGCTGGAACCACCTACCGGACAGACCGGAATCACCTTTCGGGCATGCCGGAACCACCTGTCAGATGTGCCAGAAACACGTGCCGGAGACGCCGGAAGCACCTGCCAAGCACGTGGGAACCACCTGCTCAACTCGCCTGAACCACCTGCCGGACATGCCAAAATCACCTGCCGACTATGCCAGAACCGCTTGGCGAACACTCCGGAATCACTTGCCGGGCATGCAGGAACCACCTCTCAGACATGCCAGAACCCCGTGCCAATGACCCCGGAAGCACCAGCAGAGCACGCCGGAACCACGTGCTCGACTCGCCAGAACCACCTGCCGATCACGCAAAAATCACCTGCCGGCTACGCCACATCCAGTTGGTGAACAGTTTGGAATCACCTGCCAGGCTTGCTGGAACCACCTGCCAGTCATGCCAAAATCACCTGACAACTACGCCAGAACCGCTTGGCGGACACTGCGGAAACACCTGTCGGGCCGGCTGGAACCACATCTCAGACGTGCCAGAAACGTGTTCATGAGATGCTGGAACCACACCCGGAACAGACGGATACCACATTCGAGAACCGCCTGAACCACCTGCTGAGCACGCCAGAACCACCTGCTCGACTCACCGGTACCACCTCCCTGACACGCCAAAATCACCTGCTGGGTATGCCAGAACCACTTGGCGGACACTCCGGAATCATCTGCTGGACATGCCGGAACCAGCTCTCAGACACACCAGAACCAAGTGCCGGAGACGCCGGAAGCACCTGCCGAGCATGCCGGAGCCACCTGCTCGACTGGCCAGAAATACCTGCCGGACACGCCAAAATCACCTGCCCGGTATGCCAGAACCAGCTGGCGGACACTACGGAATCACCTGCCGCACATGCCGGAACCACCTCTCAGGCGTGCCGGAAGCACGTGCCGGACACGCCGGAAACACCTACCGGACAGACCGGAACCACCTGCCGAGCACCCCGGAGCCGCCTGTTCGACTCGCTGGAACCACCTGCCGCACAGGCCAATATCAACTGCTGGCTATGCCAGAACCACCTGGGGGACGGTCCGGAGTCACCTGCCAGCCATGGCGGAACCACCTCTCAGACGTACCAGAACCACCTGCCGGAGAAGCTGGAAACACGTCCTGGACAGTCTGGAACCACCTGCCGGCCAAGCCTGAACCACCTGCCAAGCACAACGGAACAACCTGCCAGACACGCCAAAATCGCCTGCGTGTAATGCCAGAACCACTTGGAGGACTCTCTGGGATGACCTGCCGGGCATGCCGGAACCACCTCTCAGACGTGCCAGAACCATGTGGCGGACAGTCCGGAATCACCTGTTGGGCATGCGCAACCACCTCTGAGACGTACCAGAACCACATGCCGTGCAGGCTGGAACCACCTACCGGACAGACCGGAATCACCTTTCGGGCATGCCGGAACCACCTGTCAGATGTGCCAGAAACACGTGCCGGAGACGCCGGAAGCACCAACCGAGCACGTCGCAACCACCTGCTCAACTCGTCTGAACCACCTGCCGGACACGCCAAAATCACCTGCCCGCTACACCAGCACCACTTCGGGGACAAGCCGGAATCACGTGAGGGGCATGCCGGCACAGCCTCTCAGACTGAACCTCGTGCCGGACACCACAGAACCACCTGACGGACAGACCGGAACCACCTGCCGGACACGCCGGAACCACCGGCTCGACCCGCCGGACCGACCGCTGGACGTGCAAAATCACCTGCCGGCTATGCCGGAAACACTTGGCGAACACTCCGGAATCACCTTCCGGGCGTGCCGGAACCACCTCTCAGATATGCCAGAACCACGTGCCAATGACCCCGGAAGCACCTGCCGAGCACGCCCTAACCACCTGCTCGACTCGCCAGAACCACCTGCCGGACACGCAAAAATCACCTGCCGGCTACGCCACAACCAGTTGGGGAACACTTCGGAATCACCTGCCGGGCTTGCTGGAACCACCTGCCGGTCATGCCAAAATCACCTGCCAACTACTCCAGTACCACTTGGCGGACACTGTGGAAACACCTGTCGGGCATGCCGGAACCAACTCTCAGACGTGCCGGAAGCACGTACCGGACAGACCGGAACCACCTGCCGAGCACGCCGGAGCCACCTGTTCGACTCGCTGGAACCACCTGCCGGACAGGCCAATATCAACTGCTGGCTATGCCAGAACCACCTGGGGGACGGTCCGGAATCGCCTGCCAGCCATGGCGGAACCACCTCTCAGACGTACCAGAACCATCTACCGGAATAGCTGGAAACACGTCCTGAACAGTCTGGAACCACCTGCCGGCCAAGCCTGAACCACCTGCCAAGCACAACGGAACAACCTGCCAGACACGCCAAAATCACCTGCGTGTTATGCCAGAACCACTTGGAGGACTCTCTGGGATGACTTGCCGGGCATGCCGGAACCACCTCTCAGACGTGCCAGAACCATGTGGCGGACAGTCCGGAATCACCTGTTGGGCATGCGCAACCACCTCTGAGACGTACCAGAACCACATGCCGTGCAGGCTGGAACCACCTACCGGACAGACCGGAATCACCTTTCGGGCATGCCGGAACCACCTCTCAGATGTGGCAGAAACACGTGCCGGAGACGCCGGAAGCACCTGCCAAGCACGTTGGAACCACCTGCTCAACTCGCCTGAACCACCTGCCGGACATGCCAAAATCACCTGCCGACTATGCCAGAACCACTTGGCGAACACTCCGGAATCACTTGCCGGGCATGCAGGAACCACCTCTCAGACATGCCAGAACCCCGTGCCAATGACCCCGGAAGCACCAGCCGAGCACGCCGGAACCACCTGCTCGACTCGCCAGAACCACCTGCCGATCACGCAAAAATCACCTGCCGGCTACGCCACAACCAGTTGGTGAACACTTTGGAATCACCTGCCAGGCTTGCTGGAACCACCTGCCAGTCATGCCAAAATCACCTGCCAACTACGCCAGAACCGCTTGGCGGACACTGCGGAAACACCTGTCGGGCCGGCTGGAACCACATCTCAGACGTGCCAGAAACGTGTTCATGAGATGCTGGAACCACACCCCGAACAGACGGATACCACCTGCCAGAACCGCCTGAACCACCTGCTGAGCACGCCGGAACCACCTGCTCGACTCACCGGTACCACCTCCCTGACACGCCAAAATCACCTGCTGGGTATGCCAGAACCACTTGGCGGACACTCCGGAATCATCTGCCGGACATGCCGGAACCAGCTCTCAGACACACCAGAACCAAGTGCCGGAGACGCCGGAAGCACCTGCCGAGCATGCCGGAGCCACCTGCTCGACTCGCCAGAAACACCTGCCGGACACGACAAAATCACCTGCCGGGTATTCCAGAACCACCTGGCGGACACTACGGAATCACCTGACGCGCATGCCGGAGCCACCTGCTCGACTCGCCAGAAACTCCTGCCGGACACGCCAAAATCACCTGCCGGGTACGCCAGAACCACCTGGCGGACACTCCGGAATCGCCTGTCGCGCATGCCGGAACCAACTCTCAGACGTGCCGGAAGCACGTGCCGGACAGACCGGAACCACCTGCCGAGCACGCCGGAGCCACCTGTTCGACTCGCTGGAACCACCTGCCGGACAGGCCAATATCAACTGCTGGCTATGCCAGAACCACCTGGGGGACGGTCCGGAATCGCCTGCCAGCCATAGCGGAACCACCTCTCAGACGTACCAGAACCACCTACCGGAATAGCTGGAAACACGTCCTGGACAGTCTGGAACCACCTGCCGGCCAAGCCTGAACCACCTGCCAAGCACAACGGAACAACCTGCCAGACACGCCAAACTTACCTGCGTGTTATGCCAGAACCACTTGGAGGACTCTCTGGGATGACTTGCCGGGCATGCCGGAACCACCTCTCAGACGTGCCAGAACCATGTGGCGGACAGTCCGGAATCACCTGTTGGGCATGCGCAACCACCTCTGAGACGTACCAGAACCACATGCCGTGCAGGCTGGAACCACCTACCGGACAGACCGGAATCACCTTTCGGGCATGCCGGAACCACCTGTCAGATGTGCCAGAAACACGTGCCGGAGACGCCGGAAGCACCTGCCAAGCACGTGGGAACCACCTGCTCAACTCGCCTGAACCACCTGCCGGACATGCCAAAATCACCTGCCGACTATGCCAGAACCGCTTGGCGAACACTCCGGAATCACTTGCCGGGCATGCAGGAACCACCTCTCAGACATGCCAGAACCCCGTGCCAATGACCCCGGAAGCACCAGCAGAGCACGCCGGAACCACGTGCTCGACTCGCCAGAACCACCTGCCGATCACGCAAAAATCACCTGCCGGCTACGCCACATCCAGTTGGTGAACAGTTTGGAATCACCTGCCAGGCTTGCTGGAACCACCTGCCAGTCATGCCAAAATCACCTGACAACTACGCCAGAACCGCTTGGCGGACACTGCGGAAACACCTGTCGGGCCGGCTGGAACCACATCTCAGACGTGCCAGAAACGTGTTCATGAGATGCTGGAACCACACCCGGAACAGACGGATACCACATTCGAGAACCGCCTGAACCACCTGCTGAGCACGCCAGAACCACCTGCTCGACTCACCGGTACCACCTCCCTGACACGCCAAAATCACCTGCTGGGTATGCCAGAACCACTTGGCGGACACTCCGGAATCATCTGCTGGACATGCCGGAACCAGCTCTCAGACACACCAGAACCAAGTGCCGGAGACGCCGGAAGCACCTGCCGAGCATGCCGGAGCCACCTGCTCGACTGGCCAGAAATACCTGCCGGACACGCCAAAATCACCTGCCCGGTATGCCAGAACCAGCTGGCGGACACTACGGAATCACCTGCCGCACATGCCGGAACCACCTCTCAGGCGTGCCGGAAGCACGTGCCGGACACGCCGGAAACACCTACCGGACAGACCGGAACCACCTGCCGAGCACCCCGGAGCCGCCTGTTCGACTCGCTGGAACCACCTGCCGCACAGGCCAATATCAACTGCTGGCTATGCCAGAACCACCTGGGGGACGGTCCGGAATCACCTGCCAGCCATGGCGGAACCACCTCTCAGACGTACCAGAACCACCTGCCGGAGAAGCTGGAAACACGTCCTGGACAGTCTGGAACCACCTGCCGGCCAAGCCTGAACCACCTGCCAAGCACAACGGAACAACCTGCCAGACACGCCAAAATCGCCTGCGTGTAATGCCAGAACCACTTGGAGGACTCTCTGGGATGACCTGCCGGGCATGCCGGAACCACCTCTCAGACGTGCCAGAACCATGTGGCGGACAGTCCGGAATCACCTGTTGGGCATGCGCAACCACCTCTGAGACGTACCAGAACCACATGCCGTGCAGGCTGGAACCACCTACCGGACAGACCGGAATCACATTTCGGGCATGCCGGAACCACCTGTCAGATGTGCCAAAAACACGTGCCGGAGACACCGGAAGCACCTGCCAAGCACGTTGGAACCACCTGCTCAACTCGCCTGAACCACCAGCCGGACATGCCAAAATCACCTGCCGACTATGCCAGAACCACTTGGCGAACACTCCGGAATCAATTGCCGGGCATGCAGGAACCACCTCTCAGACATGCCAGAACCCCGTGCCAATGACCCCGGAAGCACCAGCCGAGCACGCCGGAACCACCTGCTCGACTCGCCAGAACCACCTGCCGATCACGCAAAAATCACCTGCCAGCTACGCCACCACCAGTTGGTGAACACTTTGGAATCACCTGCCAGGCTTGCTGGAACCACCTGCCAGTCATGCCAAAATCACCTGTCAACTACGCCAGAACCGCTTGGCGGACACTGCGGAAACACCTGTCGGGCCGGCCGGAACCACATCTCAGACGTGCCAGAAACGTGTTCATGAGATGCTGGAACCACACCCCGAACAGACGGATACCACCTGCCAGAACCGCCTCAACCACCTGCTGAGCACGCCGGAACCACCTGCTCGACTCACCGGTACCACCTCCCTGACACGCCAAAATCACCTGCTGGGTATGCCAGAACCACTTGGCGGACACTCCGGAATCATCTGCCGGACATGCCGGAACCAGCTCTCAGACACACCAGAACCAAGTGCCGGAGACGCCGGAAGCACCTGCCGAGCATGCCGGAGCCACCTGCTCGACTCGCCAGAAACACCTGCCGGACACGCCAAAATCACCTGCCCGGTATGCCAGAACCACCTGGCGGACACTACGGAATCACCTGCTGCACATGCCGGAACCACCTCTCAGACGTGCCGGAAGCACGTGCCGGACACGACGGAAACACCTACCGGACAGACCGGAACCACCTGCCAAGAACGCCGGAGCCACCTGTTCGACTCACTGGAACCACCTGCCGGACAGGCCAATATCAACTGCTGACTATGCCAGAACCACCTGGGGGACAGTCCGGGATCACCTGCCAGCCATGGCGGAACCACCTCTCAGACGTACCACACCCACCTGCCGGAGAAGCTGGAAACACTTCCTGGACAGACTGGCAGCACGTGACGACCATGCCTGAACCACCTGCCGAGCACAGCGGAACCACCTGCCGGACACGCCAAAATCACCTGCGGGCTACGCCAGAACCACTTGGACGACTCTCCGAAATGACCTGCCGGGCATGTTGGAACCACCTCTCAGACGTGCCAGAAGCACGTGGCGGACCGTCCGGAATCACCTCTTGGGCATACGCAACCACCTCTGACACGTACCAGAACCATGTGCCGTGCACGCCGGAACCACCTACCGGACAGACCGGAATCAACTTTTGGGCATGCCGGAACCACCAGTCAGATGTGCCAGAAACACGTGCCGGAGACGCCGGAAGCACCTGCCGAGCACGTCGCAACCACCTGCTCAACTCGCCTGAACCACCTGCCGGACACGCCAAAATCACCTGCCCGCTACACCAGCACCACTTCGGGGACAAGCCGGAATCACGTGAGGGGCATGCCGGCACAGCCTCTCAGACTGAACCTCGTGCCGGACACCACAGAACCACCTGCCGGACAGACCGGAACCACCTGCCGGACACGCCGGAACCACCGGCTCGACCCACCGGAACGACCGCTGGACATGCAAAATCACCTGCCGGCTACGCCGGAAACACTTGGCGAACACTCCGGAATCACCTGCCGGGCATGCCGGAACCACCTCTCAGATATGCCAGAACCACGTGCCAATGACCCCGGAAGCACCTGCCGAGCACGCCGGAACCACCTGCTCGACTCGCCAGAACCACCTGCCGATCACGCAAAAATCACCTGCCGGCTACGCCACAACAGGTTGGGGAACACTTCGGAATCACCTGCCGGGTTTGCTGGAACCACCTGCCGGTCATGCAAAAATCACCTGCCAACTACGCCAGTACCACTTGGCGGACACTGCAGAAACACCTGTCGGGCCGGCCGGAACCACATCTCAGACGTGCCAGAACCATGTGCATGAGATCCTGGAACCAAACCCCGAACAGACGGAAAACACCTGCCAGACCCGTCTGAACAACCTGCCGAGCACGCCGGAGCCACCTGCTTGACTCGCCGGAACCACCTACCTGACATGCCCAAATCACCAGCCGGGTATGCCAGAACCACTTGGCGGACACTCCGGAATCGTCTGCCGGACATGCCGGAACCAGCTCTCAGACACACCAGAACCACGTGCCGGAGACGCCGGAAGCACCTGCCGAGCATGCCGGAGCCACCTGCTCGACTCGCCAGAAACACCTGCCGGACACGCCAAAATCACCTCCCGGGTACGCCAGAACCACCTGGCGGACACTCCGAAATCACCTGTCGCGCATGCCGGAACCACCTCTCAGACGTGCCGGAAGCACGTGCCGGACACGCCGGAATCACCTACCGGACAGACCGGAACCACCCGCCGAGCACGCCGGAGACACCTGTTCGACTCGCTGGAACCACCTGCCGGACAGGCCAATATCAACTGCTGGCTATGCCAGAACCACCTGGGGGACGGTCCGGAATCACCTGCCAGCCATGGCGGAACCACCTCTCAGACGTACCAGAACCACCTGCCGGAGAAGCTGGAAACACGTCCTGGACAGTCTGGAACCACCTGCCGGCCAAGCCTGAACCACCTGCCAAGCACAACGGAACAACGTGCCAGACTCGCCAAAATCACCTGCGTGTTATGCCAGAACCACTTGGAGGACTCTCTGGGATGACCTGCCGGGCATGCCGGAACCACCTCTCAGACGTGCCAGAACCATGTGGCGGACAGTCCGGAATCACCTGTTGGGCATGCGCAACCACCTCTGAGACGTACCAGAACCACATGCCGTGCCGGCTGGAACCACCTACCAGACAGACCGGAATCACCTTTCGGGCATGCCGGAACCACCTGTCAGATGTGCCAGAAACACGTGCCGGAGACGCCGGAAGCACCTGCCAAGCACGTTGGAACCACCTGCTCAACTCGCCTGAACCACCTGCCGGACATGCCAAAATCACCTGCCGACTATGCCAGAACCACTTGGCGAACACTCCGGAATCACTTGCCGGGCATGCAGGAACCACCTCTCAGACATGCCAGAACCCCGTGCCAATGACCCCGGAAGCACCAGCCGAGAACGCCGGAACCACCTGCTCGACTCGCCAGAACCACCTGCAGATCACGCAAAAATCACCTGCCGGCTACGCCACCACCATTTGGTGAACACTTTGGAATCACCTGCCAGGCTTGCTGGAACCACCTGCCAGTCATGCCAAAATCACCTGCCGGGTATGCCAGAACCACCTGGCGGACACTACGGAATCACCTGACGTGCATGCCGGAACCACCTCTCAGACGTGCCGGAAGCACGTGCCAGACACGCCGGAAACACCTACCGGACAGACCGGAACCACCTGCCAAGAACGCCGGAGCCACCTGTTCGACTCGCTGGAACCACCTGACGGACAGGCCAATATCAACTGCTGGCTATGCCAGAACCACCTGGGGGACAGTCCGGGATCACCTGCCAGCCATGGCGGAACCACCTCTCAGACGTACCAGAACCACCTGCCGGAGAAGCTGGAAACACGTCCTGGACAGACTGGAACCACGTGACGGCCATGCCTGAACCACCTGCCGAGCACGGCGGAACCACCTGCCGGACGCGCCAAAATCACCTGCGGGCTACGCCAGAACCACTTGGACGACTCTCCGAAATGACCTGCCGGGCAGGTTGGAACCACCTCTCAGACGTGCCAGAAGCACGTGGCGGACAGTCCGGAATCACCTGTTGGGCATACGCAACCACCTCTGACACGTACCAGAACCACGTGCCGTGCACGCCGGAACCACCTACCGGACAGACCGGAATCAACTTTTGGGCATGCCGGAACCACCAGTCAGATGTGCCAGAAACTAGTGCCGGAGACGCCGGAAGCACCTGCCGAGCACGTCGCAACCACCTGCTCAAATCGGCTGAACCACCTGCCGGACACGCCAAAATCACCTGTCCGCTACACCAACACCACTTGGGGACAAGCCGGAATCACGTGAGGGGCATGCCGGCACAGCCTCTCAGACTGAACCTCGTGCCGGAAACCACAGAACCACCTGCCGGACAGACCGGAACCACCTGCCGGACACGCCGGAACCACCGGCTTGACCCGCCGGAACGACCGCCGGACATGCAAAATCACCTGCCGGCTACGCCGGAAACACTTGGCGAACATTCAGGAATCACCTGCCGGGCATGCCGGAACCACCTCTCAGATATGCCAGGACCACGTGCCAATGACCCCGGAAGCACCTGCCGAGCACGCCGGAACCACCTGCTCGACTCGCCAGAAACACCTGCCGGACACGCCAAAATCACCTGCCGGGTATGCCAGAACCACCTGGCGGACACTACGGAATCACCTGCCGCGCATGCCGGAACCACCTCTCAGACGTGCCGGAAGCACATGCCAGACTCGCCGGAAACACCTACCGGACAGACCGGAACCATCTGCCAAGAACGCCAGAGCCACCTGTTCGACTCGCTGGAACCACCTGCCGCACAGGCCAATATCAACTGCTGGCTATGCCAGAACCACCTGGGGGACGGTCCGGAATCACCTGCCAGCCATGGCGGAACCACCTCTCAGACGTACCAGAACCACCTGCCGGAGAAGCTGGAAACACGTCCTGGACAGACTGGAACCGCGTGACGGCCATGCCTGAACCACCTGCCGAGCACGGCGGAACCACCTGCCGGACACGCCAAAATCACCTGCCGGCTACGCCAGAAGCACTTGGCGGACGCTCCGGAATCACCTGTCGGGCGTGCCGGAACCACCTCTCAGACTTGCCAGAACCATGTTCTGGACACGCCGGTACTACCTGCCGAGTAAGCCGGAACCAGCTGATCCACTCCCCAGAACCACCTAGTGGACACGCCAAAATCAACTGCCGGCTACGCCAGAAGCACTCGGCAGACACTCCGGAATCACATGCCAGGCATTCCGGAACCACCTCTCAGAGGTGCCAGAACCAAATGCCGGAGACTCCGGTATCACCTGCCGGGCATGCTGGAACCACCTCTCAGAGGTGCCAGAACCACATGCCAGACACTCCGGAATCACCTGCCGGGCATGCCGGAACCACCTGCTGGACATGCCGGAATCACCTGCCGGACATGCCGGAACCACCGGCTCGACTCGCCGGAACCATTGTCGTCCATGCAATATCACCTGATGGCTACGCCAGAACCACATGGCGAACACTCCGGAATCACCTGCCGGGCATGGCGGAACCACCTCTCAGACATGCCGGAACCACATGCCAATGACACCGGAAGCACCTGCCGAGCACGCCAGAACCACCTGCTCGACTCGCCACAACCACCTGCTGGACACGCCAAAATCACCTGCCGGCTACGCCACAACCATTTGGTGAACTCTTCGGAATCACCTGCCGGGCTGGCTGGAACAACCTGCCGGTCACACCAACATCACCTGCCAGCTATGCCAGAACCACCTGGCGGACACCATGGAAACACCTGTCGGGCCGGCCGGAACCACCTATCAGACGTGCCGGAACCATGTGCCTGAGATGCCGGAACCACAACCCGAACAGACCGAAACCACCTGCCAGACCCGCCTGAACCACCTGCCGAGCACGCCGGAACCGCCTACTCGACTCGCTGGAACCACCTACCTGACACGCTAAAATCACCTGCCGGGTATGCCACAACCACTTGGTGGACACTCCAGAATCATCTGCCGGACATGCCAGAACCAGCTCTCAGACACACCAGAACCGCGTGCCAGACACGCCGGAAGCACCTGCTGAGCATGCCTGAGCCAAACTCTCGACTTGCCAGAAACACCTGCCAGACACGCCAAAATCACCTGCCGGGTATGCCAGAACCACGTGGCGGACTCTCCGGAATCACCTGTCGGGCATGCCGGAACCAACTCTCAGACGTGCCAGAACCTCGTGCCGGTCACGCCAGAACCACCTGCCGGACAGACCGGAAACACCTGCTGGACACGCCGGAACCACCGGTACGACTCGCCGGAACCACCACCGGACATGCAAAATGACCTGCCGGCTACGCCAGAACCACTAGGCGAACACTCCGGAATCAGCTGTCGGGCATGCCAGAACCACCTCTCAGACTTGCCAGAACCATGTTCCGGACACGCCGGTACGACCTGCCGAGTATGCCGGAACCTCCTGATCCACTCCCCAGAACCACCTGCTGGACACGCCAGAATCACATGCCGACTACGCCAGAACCACTCGGCAGACACTCTGGAACCACCTGCCGGGCATGCCGGAACCACCTCTCAGAGGTGCCAGAACCACATGCCGGACACTCCGGAATCACCTGCCGGGCATGCCGGAACCATCTCTCAGACGTGCCAGAACCATGTTCCGGACACGCCGGTACCACCTGCCGAGCTCGCCGGAACCACCTGCTGGACACGCCAAAATCACCTGCCGGCTACGCCAGAACCACTCGGCAGACACTCCGGAATCACCTGCCGGGCTGCCTGGAACCACCTGCCGGTCATGCCAACATGACCTTTCAGCTACCCCAGAACCACTTGGCGGACACTCCGGAAACAACTGTCGGGCCGGCCGGAACCACCTCTCAGACGTGCCAGAACCAGGTGCCTGAGATGACGGAACCACTCCCCGAACAGACCGAAACCACCTGCCAGACCCGCCTGAACCCCCTGGCGAGCACGCCTGATCCACCTGCTCAACTAGCCGGAACCACCTTCCTGACACGCCAAAATCACCTGCCAGGTCTACCAGAACCACTTGGTGGACCCTCCGGAATCGTCTGCCGGACATGCCAGAACCAGCTCTCAGACACACCAGAACCACGTGCCAGAGACGCCGGAAGCACCAGCTGAGCATGCCTGAGCCACCTGCTCGACTCGCAAGAAACACCTGTCGGACATGCCAAAATCACCTGCCGGGTTTGCCAGAACCAGCTGATCCACTCCCCAGAACCACCTAGTGGACACGCCAAAATCAACTGCCGGCTACGCCAGAACCACTCGGCAGACGCTCCGGAATCACATGCCAGGCATTCCGGAACCACCTCTCAGAGGTGCCAGAAGCAAATGCCGGACACTCCGGTATCACCTGCCGGGCATGCCGGAACCATCTCTCAGAGGTGCCAGAACCACATGCCGGACACTCCGGAATCACCTGCAGGGCATGCCGGAACCAACTCTCAGACGTGCCAGAACCTCGTGCCGGTCACGGCAGAACCACCTGCCGGACAGACCGGAAACACCTGCTGGACACGCCGGAACCACCGGCTCGACTCGCCAGAACCACCGCCGGACATGCAAAATGACCTGCCGGCTACGCCAGAACCACTTGGCGAACACTCCGGAATCACCTGTCGGGCATGCCGGAACCATCTCTCAGACGTGCCAGAACCATGTTCCGGACATGCCGGAACCACCTGCCGAGCTCGCCGGAACCAGCTGCTGGACACGCCAGAACCACTCTGCAGACACTCCGGAATCGCATGCCAGGCATTCCGGAACCACCTCTCAGAGGTGCCAGAACCAAATGCCGGACACTCCGGTATCACCTTCCGGGCATGCCGGAATCACCTGCCGGACATGCCGGAACCACCGTCTCGACTCGCCGGAACCATTGTCGGACATGCAAAATCACCTGCCGGCTACGCCAGAACCACTTGGCAAACACTCCGGAATCAGCTGTCGGGCATGCCAGAACCACCTCTCAGACTTGCCAGAACCATGTTCCGGACTCGCCGGTACCACCTGCCGAGTATGCCGGAACCACCTGATCCACTCCCCAGAACCACCTGCTGGACACGCCAAAATCACCTGCCGGCTACCCCAGAACCACGCGGCAGACACTCCGGAATCACCTGCCGGGCTGGCTGGAACCACCTGCCGGTCACGCCAACATCACCTTTCAGCTACGCCAGAACCACTTGGCGGACACTCCGGAAACACCTGCTCAACTAGCCGGAACCACCTTCCTGACACGCCAAAATCACCTGCCAGGTATACAAGAACTACTTGGTGGACACTCCGGAATCATTTGCCGGACATGCCAGAACCAGCTCTCAGACACACCAGAACCACGTGCCAGAGACGCCGGAAGCACCAGCAGAGCATGCCTGAGCCACCTGCTCGACTCGCAGGAAACACCTGTCCGACATGCCAAAACCACCTGCCGGGTACGCCAGAAACACTTGGCGGACACTCCGGAATCACCTGTCGGGCATGCCAGAACCACCTCTCAGACTTGCCATAACCATGTTCTGCACACGCCGGTACCACCTGCCGAGTATGCCGGAACCTCCTGATCCACTCCCCAGAACCACCTAGTGGACACGCCAAAATCAACTGCCGGCTACGCCAGAAGCACTCGGCAGACACTCCGGAATAACATGCCAGGCATTCCGGAACCACCTCTCAGAGGTGCCAGAACCACATGCCGGACACTCCGGAATCACCTGCCTGGCATCCCGGAACCATCTCTCAGACGTGCCACAACCACGTGCCAGAGAGACCGGAAGCACCTGACGAGCTCGCCGGAACAACCTGCTGGACATGCCGGAACCACCTGCCTCACAGGCCAAAATCATATGCTGGATACGCCAAAACCACTTGGCGGACACTCCAGAATCACCTGCCGGGCATGAAAGCAGAACCTCTCAGAAGTGCCAGAAGCACGTGCTGGAAAGGCCGGAACCATCTCCCGGACAGACCGGAAACACAGGAAACACTCGCCGGAACCACCTGCTTGACTCACCGGTCCCACCTGCCGGACACACCAAAATCACCTGCCCGCTACACCAGAACCACTTGGCGGACAAGCCGGAATCACGTGAAGTGCATGGCGACACAACCTCTCAGACGTGCCAGAACCTCGTGCCGGACACACCAGAACCACCTGCTGGACAGACCGGAACCACCTGCCGGAAATGCCGGACCCACCGGCTCCACTCGCCGGAACCATTTCCGGACATGCAAATCACCTGCCGGCTACGCCAGAACCACTTGGCGAACACTCTGAAATCACCTGCCGGGCACAGCGGAACCACCTCTCAGACATGCCGGAACCACATGCCAATGACAGCGGAATCTCCTGCCGAGCACGCCAGAACCACCTGCTGGACACGCCAAAATCACCTGCCGGCTACGCCACAACCATTTGGTAACACTTTGGAATCACCTGCCGGGCTGGCTGGAACCACCTGCCGGTAACGCCAACATCACCTGCCAGCTATGCCAGAACCACTTGGCGGACACCATGGAAACACCTGTCGGGCCGGCCGGAACCACCTATCAGACGTGCCAGAACCATGTGCCTGAGATGCCGGAACCACAACCCGAACAGACCGAAACCACCTGCCAGACACGCCTGAACAACCTGCCGAGCACGCCGGAACCACCTACTCGACGCGCCGGAACCACCTATCTGACACGCCAAAATCACCTTCCGGGAATGCCACAACCACTGGGTGGACACTACGGAATCATCTGCCGGACATGCCAGAACCAGCCCTCAGACACACCAGAACCACGTGCCAGACACGCCGGAAGCACCTGCTGATCATCCCTGAGCCAAATGCTCGACTTGCAAGAAATACCTGCCAGACACGCCAAAATCACCTGCCGGGTATGCAAGAACCACGTGGCGGACACTCCGGAATCACCTGCCTGGCATGCCGGAACCATCTCTCACACGTGCCAGAACCGTGTTCCGGACACACTGGTACCACCCGCCGAGCTCGCCGGAACCACCTGCTGGACACGCCAAAATCACCTGCCGCTACGCCAGAACCACTCGGCAGACACTCCGGAATCACCTGCCGGGCTGGCTGGAACCACCTTCCGGTCACGCCAACATCACCTTTCAGCTACGCCAGAACCACTTGGCGGACACTCCGGAAACACCTCTCCGGCCGGCCGGAACCACCTCTCAGACGTGCCAGAACCATGTGCCTGAGATGCCGGAACCACTCCCCGAACAGACCGAAACCACCTGCCAGACCCGCCTGAATCCCCTGGCGAGCACGCCTGATCCACCTGCTCAGCTAGCCGGAACCACCTTCCTGACACGCCAAAATCACCTGCCAGGTCTACCAGAACCACTTGGTCGACATTCCGGAATCATCTCCCGGACATGCCAGAACCAGCTCTCAGACACACCAGAACCACGTGCCAGAGACGCCGGAAGCACCAGCTGAGCATGCCTGAGCCACCTGCTCGACTCGCAAGAAACACCCTCGGACATGCCAAAATCACCTGCAGGGTACGCCAGAAACACTTGGCGGCGCTCCGGAATCACCTGTCGGGCGTGCCGGAACCACCTCTCAGACGTGCCAGAACCATGTGCCTGAGATGCTGGAACCACTGCCCGAACAGGCCGAAACCACCTGCCAGACCCGCTTGAACCCCCTGGCGAGCACGCCTGATCCACCTGCTCAACTAGCCGGAACCGCCGTCCTGACACGCCAAAATCACCTGCCGGCTACGCCACAACCATTTGGTGAACTCTTCGGAATCACCTCCCGAGCTGGCTCCAGAACCACTCGGCAGACACTCCGGAACCACCTGCCGGGCATGGCGGAATCACCTCTCAGACATGCCGGAACCTCATGTCAATGACACCGGAAGCAGCTGCCGAGCACGCCGAAACCACCTGCTCGACTCGCCAAAACCACCCGCTGGACACGCCAAAATCACCTGCCGGCTACGCCACAACCATTTGGTGACTCCTCGGAATCGCCTGCCGGGCTTTCTGGAACCACCTGCCGGTCACGCCAACATCACCTGCCAGCTATGCCAGAACCACTTGGCGGACACCATGGAAACACCTGTCGGGCCGGCCGGAACCACTTCTCAGACGTGCCAGAACCATGTGCCTGAGATGCTGGAACCACTCCCCGAAAAGACCAAAACCACCTGCCAGACCTGCCTGAACCCCCTTGCGAGCACGCCTGATCCACCTGCTCAACTAGCCGGAACCAACTTCCTGACACGCCAAAATCACCTGCCAGGTATACCAGAACCACTTGGTGGACACTCCGGAATCATCTGCCGGACATGCCAGAACCAGCTCTCAGACACACCAGAACCACGTGCCAGAGACGCCGGAAGCACCAGCTGAGCATGCCTGAGCCACCTGCTCGACTCGCAAGATACACCTGTCAGACATGCCAAAATGAGCTGCCTGGTACGCCAGAAACACTTGGCGGACGCTCCGGAATCACCTGTCGGGCGTGCCGGAACCAACTCTCAGACATGCCAGAACCATGTTCTGGACACGCAGGGAGCACCTGCCAAGTATGCCGGAACCAGCTGATCCACTCCCCAGAACCACCTAGTGGACACGCCAAAATCAACTGCCGGCTACGCCAGAACCACTCGGCAGACGCTCCGGAATCACATGCCAGGCATTCCGGAACGACCTCTCAGAGGTGCCAGAACCAAATGCCGGACACTCCGGAATCACCTGCCGGGCATGCCGGAACCACCTCTCAGAGGTGCCAGAACCACATGCCGGACACTCCGGAATCACCTGCCGGGCATGCTGTAACCACGTGCTGGACAAGCCGGAACCGCCTGCCGGACATGCCGGAACCACCTGCCGGACATGCCGAAACCAGTGGCTCGACTCGCCAAAACCACCTGCTGGACACGCCAAAATCACCTGCCGGGTACGCCAGAACCACTCGGCAGACACTCCGGAATCACCTGCCGGGCTTGCTGGAACCACCTGCCGGTCACGCCAACATCACCTGCCGGCTACGCCAGAACCACTTGGCGAGCACTCCGGAAGCACCTGCCGAGCACGCCGGAACCACCTGCTCAACTCGTCTGAACCACCTGCCGGACATGCCAAAATCACCTTCCGGCTATGCCAAAACCACTTTGTGGACTCTCTGGAATCACGTGCCGGGCATCATAGAACCACCTCTCAGACGTGCCGGAACAACGTGCCGGACACACCGGATACCCCTCCCCCGTAAGACCGGAACCACCTCTCAGAAGTGCCAGAAGCACGTGCCGGAGACGCCGGACACCCTGCCTAGCCCGTCGGAACCACCTGCTGAAGTCGCCTGAACCACCTGCGGGACACGCCAAAATCACCTGCCGGCTACGCCAGAACCACTCGGCAGACACTCCGGAATCACATGCCAGGCATTCCGGATCCACGTCTCAGAGGTGCCAAAGCACATGCCATACACTCTGCAGTCACCTGCCAGGCATGCCGGAACCACCTCTCAGACGTGCCAGAACCATTTGCCGGACACGCCTGAGAGGTGGTTCCGGCATGCCTGGCAGGTGACTGCAGAGTGTATGGCATGTGGTTCTGGCACCTCTGAGACGTGGATCCGGAATGCCTGGCATGTGATTCCGGAGTGTCTGCCGAGTGGTTCTGGCGTAGCCGGCAGGTGATTTTGGCGTGTCCCCGCAGGTGGTTCAGGCGACTTCAGCAGGTGCCAGAACCACATGCCATACACTCTGCAGTCACCTGCCAGGCATGCCGGAACCACCTCTCAGACGTGCCAGAACCATTTGCCGGACACGCCGGAACCACCTGCCGAGTATGCCGGAAACACCTGCTCCACTCCCCAGAACCACCTGCTGGACACGCCAAAATCACCTGCCGGCTATGCCAGAACCGCTCGGCAGACACTCCGGAACCACCTCCAGGACAGACGGAACCACCTGCCGGACATGCCGGAACCACCTGCTTGACTCGCCAGAACCATCTGCCGGACACGCCAGAATCACCACCCGGCTACGCTACAACCACTTGTCGGACACTCCGGAATCACCTGCCGGGCATGCTGGAACCACCTCTCAGAGGTGCCACAACCACATGCGGAACAGCGGAAGCACCTTCCGAGAATGCCGGAAGTGCCTGATCCACTCCCCAGAACCACCTGCCAGACACGCCAAAATCACCTGCCGGGTACGCCAGAACCACGTGGCGGACACTCCGGAATCACCTGTCGGGCATGCCGGAACCAACTCTCTCAGACGTGCCAGAACCTCGTGCCGGACACGCCAGAACCACCTGCCCGACAGACCGGAATAACCTTTCGGGCATGCCGGAACCACCGGCTCGACTCGCCGGAACCACCGCCGGACATGCAAAATGACCTGCCGGCTATGCCAGAACCACTTGGCGAACCTCCGGAATCACCTCTAGGGCATGCCGGAACCACCTCTCAGACTTGCCGGAACCATGATCCGGACACGCCGGTACCACCTGCCGAGTATGCCGGAACACCTGATCAACTCCCCAGAACCACCTGCTGGACACGCCAGAATCACCTGCCGGCTACGCCAGAACCACTCTGCAGACACTCCGGAAACACCTGCCTGGCATG